>NC_041057.1:14881998-15077962 GCF_900634775.1 Gouania willdenowi
GACCCTGATATTCAGCAAGCACTGCGTCATCTGTGAGCGCGACGAGAAGCTCTGCATGCTTTTTAGGATTGGAGATTTGAGAGAGAGCCACATGGTCGACGCCAAGATCCGCGCCAAATTGATCAGGTCTAGACAGACCAAAGAGGGCGAGTTCATCCCCTTGGAGCAGTCGGAGATCAACCTGGGCTACGACACTGGAGGAGACAGGCTGCTCCTGGTGGAGCCTCAAACCATTACCCACTTTATCAATGAAAGCAGTCCCTTCTGGGAGGTTGGAGCCGAACGCCTGAAGAGGGAGATATTTGAGATCATTGTGATCTTAGAGGGCATCGTGGAAACCTCTGGTTTGTATAAAAATATTCAAAGCTTCTTCTAAAACAGAGGTGTCAAACTCATGTCAGTTCAGGGGCTAATTACAGAGCATTTTGATCTCAAGTGCGCCACAAATTTTAAGCAGGAAAACAAGTAATTTCAACATTATTGTGCCATAATTTACACTTCTACATATGTATAAAATACTAAATATGTAAGAAAGTGACAATATCTAAGAATTTAGTTATAGATATCAGTCCCAACAGGATCTTCATGTTAATTTTTCTAGATTTTATGACCAATTTCTATTTATTAACCGAAATATTATGTAATAATTTGAGGAAAAGTGAATGGTTTTGTATGAATTTTGAGTTTTTTCAACAACTTAAAGGTATAGAGGAGGATTTTCCCGAACTTTAGAAAAAAAACACCCTCTCCATTTTTTAAAAAAATGCACATGCACAACACTCTACCTGCTCCTAAGAGGGAACGCCTATTAAATATGTGGGACAGAGCGTGCACGAGCCCAGTTTTCCTCGTGCACAGCCCTGTTCACAAGTTGATGTCGGCATCGCTCATACAAGCTTACTTTCCATAAGAAAATTCGCACTTTTCCCACTATGTCAGACTCGCCACCGGTAAGTGAAAAGTGCGCATGCGCAGCAAGCAAAAACTAGCTGGGGACGAGTACGTACACCGGCCTTAAGTGAACATATCACCAGAATGATTGACAAATAGGAGGACCAATAGTCTTGATGATCCACTCAGATTTTGAAGCCAAAATAACATCCTCCACAATACTTTTAACATTAGAAATGACTGCAATCATTCGATATAAGCACTGAGAAAAACTGCAATTATTATTCAGTTTCATTTACACAATGATTCATGTTTTCTGTGTCATTTTTTACTTTCTCCTGTGGGCCGAATTGAATACTCAAAGAGGGCCGGATTTGGCCCCCGGACCACGAGTTTGCCACTTATGCTCTAAAAGCATTGGATCCATACATTATTTTACTCAAACTAATCTCACAGCCTGTGTTTTTTGGTTCTTTTGAATGATCTTTTGACTGAATCTCTGATATTTTCCTGTGTCGCAGGGATGACATGTCAGGCGAGGACATCCTACACTGAAGACGAGATCCTTTGGGGTCACCGCTTTGAATCTTGCATTTCTCTGGAGAAGGGAGCATTTCGTGTGGATTACGGGGCGTTTGACAAAACGTTTGAGGTTCAAATGTCCCTCCTTAGTGCAAAAGACAAGAGCACAGCTGTGCGTTAGAAAATAAAAGTCATCTTTCATTTGTCTGTGATCTCAAATGTTGTTTGTGATTCTAAAATATGTTGCTATCTTTAAAAATATGAAATATTCGACTTGTAGATTTTTCTTCAAGTTATGAAAATGCTTGAATACTCAAGAAAACATTAAAATGTTTCAACTCTAACCAAACTTCTCTGCGACAGTTTTAAATCTCTCTTTTTCAAACGTTATAATCCATTAAATACAAATAGTCCAATTATCTACTGTTCTCAGGGTGTTTATATTTCTGCTCTGATTTAACATGTTCGCCATGTTTTTCAAAGTATTTCATTTGCTTAATGTTATATTGATTGTGCAAAAGTAAAACCATCCTGTAAAATCCAATGTCTGTGCTTTTGTTTGGGAGGTTGAAGGTTATGTAGACAGTTCTGGATCTTACCATTCAGTTTATTAAAACTGTGGAGGCAGACCACGCTGGAACTACGTGAAGCTTCCATCAGCATTAGCATTAGTGGAGCAAAGACATATTTCCTTACTGTGGCATCACAAAACCTGCTGCTTATAGTCTGTAATAGTATATTTAGAAAATAACCAAACACAATGATAACTTCAGTATAGCTTCTCTTAGGCCCTATGCTAAGAATTTAGATAATTACATCCTGGATTAATGTCCGTAAGCGGGCTTCAACTAACCAAACATTCCCTGTCACAACAAGCTAATTTAAGCCAAGTGTTTTCAGCCTGGGTAAGTGCACGCTCACATAAGAGGGGTGGAGATTGCAGCGTCTGACCAATCAATGGAGAACCTGGCAGATGTTTACAATGGAGGAACAGTTTATGATCTTATATAAATATAATGAAGATACAGTGGGGCAAAAAAGTATGTAGTCAGCCACCAATTGTGCAAGTTTTCCCACTTAAATAGATGAAAGAGGCCTATAATTTTCATCATAGGTATACCTCATCTATGAGAGAAAAAATGAGTTAAAAAAAATCCAAGAAACCACATTTTAGGATTTTTAATGAATGTTTTTGCAAATTATGGTGGAAAATAAGTATTTGGTCAATAACAAAAGTTAATATCAATTAGGGCTGCACAATTTTGACCAAAAAAAACCTAATTGCGATTTTTCTGACAGATATTGCAATTTCGATTCGATTTTCGATTTTTATAAATATTTTATACATTTGAATGCATATGCGTTTTTTTGTTTTCTGTTTTCCACATCACTTTTTTTTTTTTAAATTACAGGCCTCTCATCTTTTTAAGTGGGAGTACTGTCAATCCATGATGACAGTGATGAGCAATAACAGTAGTGCTGCGCACCAGGAGGCAGAGGTTTTGTACTCCCTCAGATCTGATCCACTTCATAACATGGTTTTGACCAGGTTAGGTGTTGCTTAAGTTTAAAATTATGAATAATAAATTAAGCATTCACAAAGTTGCTGATTCAAACACAAACACGGTGTTTGCCTGATGGTGGCGCTGTGAGAGAAGCGCAGTAAACATTAGGACGTCGTCTGTTGAGAAGAAGAAGAGAAGAAGAGCATGTCGGGTAATGAGAGTGTTTTTGCGGCGCGGTGCCGCCATGTCTCCTAGAAAGAAACACATATTTCTGCTCTTCGCTTTTCTGCTGCTATCTGGGACTTTTTATTGTTTTCCTTTTCTTTTTTATGTCACTTTAATCCTCGCTGTTTGCTGCGTTGTTTGCTTTTACAAGAGCGGAGAACCTTTTCCCGCCAGGTTAGGCCTGAATCCCCGGGCTTGGCAGAACGTCCCAACCGTTCTCCGGCGTTGGTTGAGTGGGCTCGGGGGGACCGGCGTGTCGGTGGGAATTCGGGGGAAGACGAAGCACGGCGGGAATAACAGAGCCCAGCTCCGGGAGTCAGAGGGATTTTCAGGACATAGTGGGTGGAATCGGAGGGAACCACTCAGCAGTGACTCATTCTTGTGCAGCCCCCGGGATTTCCTCATGGGGAGTTACATCGGGAAGCCCGGGAGTCCAGCAGCCGACACCGGGAGGCCGAGACCGGGAAGAAATCCCCGGGAGCAGCTTCGGGAGAGACTGTGCAGACCCAACTATGCTGTTCAAACTCCCATCAGGAGGCTGTCATTCACTGGGTACGGTTATCAGATCAATGCTCCCATTGAAATCCACTTGGTAGTGGTTAGGATTTGATAATACAGCAGCAAAACAACATTAATATAAATTTAAATTAAGAACATACTTTATTGATTCACAAAAGAGAAATGTTGCTAAAAACAAAAGTAGCTCAACAGAATCTGCGAGATTTTAGTGAACATTTTAATCAAAATAAAATCCAGTGAAGGAGAAAAAACTAACCAACAGGGACTAACTATTGAAATACTGTATAGTATTTTAAGATGCACTACTACCAACACCTGGTTTCCTGTGAAAGTTCAATGGGGTCTTTCCCGAGTACATTAACTGTTATAAACAGAATAAAAGTTAAACATATGCAATGTAGATAAAACAGGGTTGTTTTTTTGTTAAAAACATATAAAACATTATGTATGGAAACAAATTAATAAACTAAGAACAACTATTCTCATTTCCCAGAAGATAATGCAATGGGAATATTCAAAATCTTTTTTTGATTTTTGGTAAGCATAAAACTTTTGAATACCCAAAACTATTAGGTTTTCAAACTGAAAGTGGAGCAAAGTTGTTTTTAGGATTTCATGCAAGTATACAAAGCAAATTCATAAAATATAACAAAAAGTCTGTCTGTGTGCAGGGAGCCTCTGGGTACCTTTAGTCGGTTCACCATCACCCCACAGCGTCACTATCCTCTGCAGCAGCCTGGGGTTCCCTCTGTGGGTGTTCTGCCTCCTGTCAGGTGGGATGGCTTCACAAAGAAAAATGTCCTTAATCCTCTGAATTCCCCGCCATCCCTCCGCCCGGTAACTGTAAAAATCGCCAGGCCAAACCACAACACAACAAGGTAATAACAAGTGGGATGAATTACATTTACAGATCACTGGGAAGTGTGGGTGTGTGTTTTTTAATACCCTGTATTTTCTTCCCTTCAGTCTGAGCCATTTCAGCTCTCCAGTGCTTTCCAGGGCAGCCACAGCTGATCCGTGCTCCAGAGAGAGCGTCCTCAGGGTGTTGGAGAGCCGCAAGAGAGATGTGGAGGATGAGGACAGGAGTTTCTCTGCTGAGCATAAAAGCAAAAGAAGGTATGTATTTGTATTTGATGTTTTTTGTCTGGGATTGTTTTTTTTAAGATGCTAATGGAATTGGAAATCTATCCATCGACAAAACAATTAAAATGTTATTTTGGTGCTGTTTGTTGAGACATTCCATTTAATTCCTTACAATCTAAAAATACTTTTTTATATAAATAATCAAGACGACGTTTATTGAGTAGGGGTGTCCCGATCCGATATCAGCCAGAAAACGGATATCTGCTTTTATCGGACTGCATCTAAAATATCTGATATATATTATATTTATTCAATTGTAGAATACTGTAGATATTATGTTGAAGGTTAACATTTATGTAACCAATTGGTTAATAATAAATGGGTCAGTTTTTCTCATACCTACTGTTGCTGACTATTGTTCTGTGTTTGAGTAACATCACATGATCATCACATGATTTTCTAACATTCCACACTACAAAATAAATAAAAGTATGTATGATTCGTGTTGATATTGTATCGGACAATACTCAAGGCTGCAATATCGGCATCGTATCGAAAGTGAAAAAGTTGTATCGGGACATCCCTATTATTTATATATTTTAGTTTTGTTCAATCCTAAGGGATTTTTACTTTCATACATTTACCTAATTGAGGGGAATCTATTTAAATTACCCTTATTTCCCCCGCAGGCGTAACGAGAGTGGTGGAAGTTCACACTCTGCATTTGAGCCTATGTTGCCCAATGGAACACCATCACAGCTGGTTCCTAAGTGAGTTTGTTTTCCATTGTAGTCCCGTCACATTTTGTGTTTGTAAGCCATTTTTATTTGAGCATGTTTTTCTTATTTATTTTTCAGGCCAGGAAACCTGAAACGGGTTATTTCCTCGTTAGCAGAAGAGTCCATCATGAAGAGGTCTCGCACCTCCTCCATTAGCTCAGGCAGTGGCCACGCTCAGAGAGGATCACCAGGCTGCAGGAGAAATGCCATCCAGAGCTCGTACAGCTCCTCCCTGGGCATCAGCCAGGTAATGTTTTAAATGTTACATTAATGCCACACTCTTAAAAAAGACAACTTCTAGTTTCAAAGCTCTAAACCTTTTCCCACACAGCGGAAGAAACGATCAGCACCAAGCTCTCCTCTGTCCAGCCCCGGGTCATCTCGCTGTCAGACACCAGAGGGACTTCCCAAGAGGCCCAGGTTTGTCCCTGCTTTTCTCCTGAGGCTTAATTGTGTTTAGTTTTGTCTAAGTTATAACTTTTTCAATTCTAGAGAAGATGATGGGCCATCGCCGAGCTCAGCAGCTTCAGTGAGGTCTGACCAGGCCTCCTCAGAGAAGGCACTGGATACTTGTGAGTAATGTAATTTTTTTGAGCATCTTAGCATAAGTATTTTCATTTAGTCTGGCATTTCCAGAATTATTTTTGGAATGTCTGACTCAAAAATGCTGTTGGTTTTTTGTGTCAAACATTTTGTATAAAACAATTTAAACAAGTGAGACTTAACAAGTGAGACTTATTTGTGTGCGTTTTTTTTTTCTTTTTCTTTCTAACTTTTGTTTTAGCCAAATTGACTCCCATCCCCAAGCTTCCAGTCATTAGCACAACAGACTCCACTGGTAGTGGAGGGAAGAGGAAACGGAAGATCCAGCTGGTGTCTCGTAACCGAGATGATCACATCTCTCTGGTGAGAAAAGCTGCTTTGGCTGATCAAAAAGGAAACCAGTATGGATGTAGTTCCCTCTTTTTTATGGTTGTTTGATCTGCAGCCTCCACCTCCTGAGCTGGGTTACACAATCACTGTGAAAGATCTGGATGAAGAAAAGAAGGCTGGTATCAGCAAGATCCAGAAGATTCTGGAAACTCCAGGTGAGTTGTCTGTCAGTCAGCAGATACTGTATTCAATCAAGTTTACATGCTGAGTTTGTACAATTAACTTCTATCATTTGTCTGGTTTAGCTCCAGAACCAGAGAAATCTTTCTCTCCCCAACCCTCCACCTCCACCCAGCCTGCCTCCACCTCCACTGTCACCCTGTCCAGCCTTCTGGCAGCACCTCTGCCCACACCCTCCAGTTCTGTTATTCCAGTTATTAACCTGGATCCCAGCCCAGGTGGCAGCAGCAGCGGCAGCAGTACGGCCACCACCACCACAACCACCACCCCTAAAGCCCCCAAGTCACTGCTCGAAGCTCTGAAGATGAACATCAGTAGTCCAGCAGGCAGCGTTGTACCAGCTGCTAGCATAACCACAGGTACTGTACACAGAAACTGAAATACAATGAAGAATAATATTTTACCTCAACTTTCATTACAACACATGTGATATATTTGCCTTCAAGCAAGTATTGGTTTTGAAAAGGAATACTTCTTGTGATTAGAAACTTCAAAAACGTAAACACCGTTAAGTTTATCAGTTTAATTAAATAGTTGGAACCAGTTGTAGCAGCCAGTTAGGACCAATATCTGTTTAAGTGAAATGTAAGGGACTCAACTATAGTTCCAGTACTTTGAGGTACTTGAGATGAATCTTGACGCAGACAGGTGGATAACTGTGATTACCGACTTGACGAGATAGTTTTTGTCTGGTGTTGTTATGACACATTAGGTGCCCATGATACACCTTGTTTTTATGTGTCAGTTATGGAAATACAGTTGATGGTGCACTCACTTTCTGATGATCTAAACAGCTGTTACCTTAGTGTCCTGGTTATTTATTCTTTACAACTCTTTTTTTTTTTTTCACATTAGTTCTTGAATAAGTAATCAGTGTGAGCTCTTCATTCTATTGAAAATTTGTACAGACAAGAAAAAACAATGCTGTTGTGTAGTTTAATGCTCAGAAGACATAACAACTGTCTATGACTAAAATATCTGATATAGTAAAGCATGTCTAATCGATTTGACTTTCTCTTCTGTATAATGTTTGCAGTCCCTGCCACATCCACACCGTCGCAACCCAGTACTACAATGTTGTCACCGTTGCCCTCAGTGACTGCCTCACTGCTCCCTCCTGCTTCCCAGCCTTCATCCTTTGCTCAAGGGTTAAGTCAGGTCACTAAGGCACCCATCGGCAGCACGACTGTAGCTGGATCAGGTCTGTTTGGTCTCACTTCACAGTTCAGCACTGTGTCGTCTGCTCCAAATCCTGTCACCACAGCATCTGTCCCATCTCCTGGTACCATGGTTACTAGCAGCAGCAGCAGCAGTAGCAGCTTTGTGTCCGGTAGCAGCACTAATCCTTTACTCGCTTCAGAGTTCAAGCCCATCTTTACTGTCAATACCTCTGCTACTACCCCTTCGACAGATACAAAACACGAGGTGCAGAGTTTTAAGCCCATCTTTGGGGAGGTTTCTTCATCCCCCGCCTTTGGACAGGCGTCATCCATCACAAATACCACCTCCGCTGTATCTTCAGTGTCTTTAAGTACCACTATGTCAGTGTTTGGAGGATTGACGAGCAGTAAAACAGTCCCCCCACCCGCCTACCCTGGTTTGACCACCACCAGCACTCCCTCCACTGGTTCCATCACCTCCATTCAGCCTGCGGTGCAGCCTGCTGCTACATCCCTGTTTGGAAACTGGAGCACACCATCCAGTACCAGCACAGCCACAGCGCAGGCGCAGAACACAGGGAGCACCTTCCAGTTTGGAGCCGGTCCCAGCACAGCCGCTGCTCCTGCTTCCACTGCTGTGAGCACCATCCCCACACAGGCTCCCTTCTCGTTCGGAGCCACCAAGCCAGAACCTCAGGCTGCCACCCAGAAGGTGTTTGCCTTTGGGCAAGCAGCTTCCACCCATAACACAACCACACCTTCATTTGGAGGCTTTGCCATGAGCAATGCAGCTTCCACTACAGCTGCTACCACCACCCAGTCCACCTTCGCCTTTGGAAAGTCCACGTTTGAGCCACCCTCTGCACCGTCCACATTCAGCTCTTCAGCAGCAGCCCCCAAACCCTTCCCCTTTGGAGGAGAAGCATCATCATCCACACCCGCCTCAAACTCCGCCCCGACCCCGTTTCCTTTTGGGGCACCTGCCGCCATATCTGCATCCACCTTCAGCACCCCAGTCAAGCCCACATTTGGGACCAACACCACTGGTTTTGCTTTTGGCTCCACCACGGTTCCATCTGCTGCTTCGCCGGCTCCACCGAGCTTTGGAGCCACACAGACTCAGAACGCTGCCCCCGCCCCCACCTTCGCCTTCGGTAGTGCCGGTACTCAGCCGACCCCTGCTGCACCCGCACAGCCTGCTACTGGTGGATTTAATTTCAGTGCTGGACTTCCATGTCCTCAGTTTGGAACACCACTTTCCAACAATTCAGCCCCTCAGATGGACAGCTTCAACTTTGGAGCTGCAGCTTCTGACAAACCCACTTTTGGTAAGAAAAAAGTTTTTTTTTTTTTTTTTTTTAAAGATTTGGTTTGCATTTTATTTCCTTTCCTTACTTCCTTTAGTTTGCTCCAACACAAATTAACACTACAAAGGGAGCATGTCAATGAGTTTGTTTGAATAAATGTAAAAAAAAATATCAAAATTAGAAAAATTCCCAATCCAACTTCCACTTCACATTTAGCTGGATAGCGATACAATTTAAATGTGATTTACTGTTGCTGGTTGGGATGCTCATTTGTCATTTGTTCAATCCAAAGTAAGTTATTGCTAATTAATACAGAATTTGAATGCAATAAGAGGACAAAAAGGCACATGCATAAACACAAATTAAATGGTGTCAGTAAGACCTTTTTTGGAGTGTAGATGGAAACAGGAAGTTATTTAAAGTTGCAGACTTAAGGTGGAATGTTGTTATTGTATCAACTGACAAACTGTCACTTTACTGTCATTCCAGTAAAAAGTTTTAGATTTTGTTTAATTTTGTCTTTGATTTGACAGGCACACCGACTCCATCCTTTGGTCAGTGCACGGCTGTTGGTCCAATTCCCTTTGGTAGTCCTGGGACTCCAGCCCAAGGCTTCAACGCTGTTCCTTTTGGCGGTAAGTCGTCAAAGCACAGACACAAAAAACATCCTTGTGACGTCCCCTAATGCATCTTCTCTTTTATTTCCAGGATCTCCAGCTGCTCCCTCCTTCTCTATCGGAGCCGGATCGAGGCCGCCCGGCGCCCGTCAGCGGCTGCAAGCACGACGGACCAGGAAGAAATAACTGCTTTCAGAGGACTTAAGCTGTTGCTGCTATGGATAAACTTTGCTAAATTATCTCTACTAAAAACCAAACTCCGTCAACTAGGCCGTCATTGCGCCCTCATGCTCCCACTGAGTGGTGCTGGGAAAGTGAGTTTGTAGAGGAGATGAAACAGAGCACACAGGCTTTAGTTGTTGAGAGAAAAGCCACAGCGTTGTGTTATACTTGAAACACGAGATAAAGGAAAAGCGCTGGCTTCTGAACAATAGCATATCCAAAGTCTTATTTTTAACTGTGTACACTGACTGTTTAGTTCCTCTTGAGTCAAAGACACTGACTCAAGCCTTTATTTTTTCATACGCAGCGCTTGCAGATGTGTAATGTACGACTGTGGGAGACGCACAGTGTTTTCAGTGAAAATATCAAGTTACAAGATGTTTAAATTATTTTTATAATTGGCTCTCTGACCCTGGATGTGGATGGTGTGTTTCTGCACTGATGGAAGGATGACTTGGTAAATGTCTTAATGTCGACAGTAAAAACATTCCTGTTGTCGATCTTCACTTTTTGTCATTGAAAACATTCCCAGAGTCCTCCTGTGGATGGCCTGTTGTGTTTTTTTAAAGGCTTTTTTTTTTTTTTTTTACTGCCACCTCTGATGGGAATAGTTCTGTATGTGATGAAAACTCTGACGTTTGCTGACAAACCAAAGCCAACACATTGACTTGATGCCTGTGAAAATAATCGGACTATTTGTGTTATCTTATACCCTGAGGTGTTTGTGTGTGTGTGATTGTGCCAGACTACCTCACCTTATCCCCAGACATTGAAGAAAGCAGAGTTTACCTGCACACATCGAGCCTGCACAACAATTCACTATTTGAATGGATTAGACCACATTTACTGAACATTAGTGCTGCAACAAGTCGTCTGTCAGATACATCCTTTACCTTCTTTATAATTACTTGCATTACTTTTCACGCAACAGGAGCACAAAGTTATTGTCTATTTTATTGAAGGTGTGAAAGTGAGCTGATGTCTGATGCAGTTTTTTATGGTTTGAATAAATAAAAGCATTTTTGATGTGAGAACAGAACATTGTTTTTAAGATCTGTGCTTAAGGTTTCCCTTTGAATTGCTCTATGACAGTAATATGGTCTCCCTTTGAAGTACTAATAGCTGTAACTTAAAAAAAAAAAAAACTTCTGCTAGTACTAAACCTCATGATTTTATTTTGTTTGTTCCTTACTATGCAATTTCCCCCTGGGATTAATAAAGGAATTATGATTCTGACACTATTAAACTCAATTTAATTAATTAATTAGCAAATTTTTGGTTTAGAGTTCAATACATGTTTTTCCTTTTAAATCTTAGCAAACAAAACAAAATTAGCTTGAAACTCCTGCAAAAGGAGCAGTTTTTACTCCGCCAGTGCTGATGGTGGCAGTAGAGGTCGCTAGACGTGAGAGACATTCATGTACAGTAGGGAAGGGAAAGCACTCAGGTAAAGTATTTTAAAAGGACCCGTGATTACCCGATTTTTTACAGCAATGAACACTTAAGTTAACCTCGTTATAACACAAGTTTAGTTTTTCCAAAATTAATTACATTTATTTATATATGATGTCTGGATTTAGTTCCTTAATAACTGGTGCGTTTCCAATTTCTATTTGTTCATTAAACGCAACAGTTGGAGATGACTTCTACGCATGCGCAGCAGTCAGGCGTTGAGAAGCTGCGTTAGCTGCGTAAAGTACCGTACGTGGCATAAAGAGCAAGACATGGAGTTCACGGCTCTGGTGGCTTTAACTGCCTTACTGGGCGCACTGGTTTTGCTGGTGGCGTTAGCGGTGGGCAGAAGAAAAGAGGAGCTCAGAGAGGAAGCGGAGCAAGAAACGGAGACCGGTAAGAGACGTTGGAGTTCGAGTCCCTTAAACACCTAATGGTTGGTTCATTCATTACCTGTCGACGTATGGGCCGTTACATTCTTCATGTATTCTTAAGGTCTACGTTAGACACACACACGTCACTCTTACCTGTTCCCCAAGAGCCAATCAGATCACTCATTACTGTTGTGTTCTTAGCTGATTTCATATTCCTAAGAGACATTTATGTTTATTTAAAGCAGTGGTTCAGTCCCGTACCCCTTCAGATGTTTAATCTTAAGTCATGTACTCCCTACTTCTGCACACTTAAAAAATATAATAACGAAATGCAGTTTTTTTTCAACCTTGGGGTCATGACCCCATGTGTGGTCGCCTGAAATTTAAACGGAGTCCCCTGAAATGTCTAATTTATAATGAAATTAAACAATACTGAATAAAAATGTATGTTTTGAATCTTTTAATTATTCTTTTTCAAATTTGAACATCTCACATACAATCTTAAACAACTGTATTCTATACTTTCACTTTCTCAAATATGAATATAGTTCAAATAAAATGCAGAATTAAACTATCTGAGCTGGTGCATCTTGTCACTTTGTGCACTAGTCCTGGCAATAACAAACATTATCAAAAGCTAATTCTAGAAAGAAAGAAAAAAGTCTCTGGAGACACCAAAAATGTGATATTAAACTGGGGTCACGACCCAAAAATGTTTGGAACCACTAATGTATTCAAGTCAAAGTGTTTATTGTCATCTGTACAGTTAGAAACACGTTTCCCTGTACAATGAAATTCTTGCTTTGCCGACCGCCAGTGAATGCCTACGTAATAAAGGAATAAATAATAAAGGACTAAATCGAGATAAAAGAACTATGATAAATAACAGTGGCATGCAACACTGTTGTTCAACAAAAAAACCTGAACATTAAATACAAAACACCTGTACAATTAAAAATACAAATATATTAGCTATACAGAGGAGAGGTGATATATACAATGGTATGTGCAAAAAAGCTGTTTCATAATAGAGAGACATGGTGTTAGCTGTGCATGGGCGCATGGGCGCATCTAAAGTACGAATGCATATACAATGTAGCCCTACAGTGAAATTTGTCTCTGAATTGAATTATATTTATTATTATTATTATTAATAATAATAATAATAATAATAATAATAAAAAGAATAATCTGTCACCATGGGTAGTCTTACATCGGCTTATGTGTAATTTGTGGCAATGCATGGAGGCTCCTTACTACTGGTCGATTTATATTCTATTTTCCAATTTTTATTTTGTATTCATGTACCCCAATGACAATTTGCCTACCCCTGGGGGTACCCGTACCCCACTTTGGGAACCTAGGATCTAAAGTACAGGGAAACGTTGTGTGTCTGTGTGCTTTTTGACAAACAAACATTGTTTTCATTATTCATTTTTTATTTGGTCACTTATGGGAAAACACAAATCTTCACTATTTAAAATTTTTTGACCCAACTGTATTTTTTTCTGAGGTTTATTAAACATTTTGAAATGCACTAAGTTAAATGAAACATGTAGAATTATTTTTGCATTAGAAGCAGTTTCACAGGCAAACCTGTGATAACATCTAAAGCAGGGGTCACCTACCTTTCTGAAACTTTGAGCTACTTATACCCCTGGGGGTACAGGAGCACATTGCCGGGGGTACTCGAAATGATTTATTTAATTTAAAAATAATCAGGAAAATGTTCCTGTAGTTCCTTTTTGAGCTATTTGTTAGACATATTCATTACAAACAAACAGCACTATTGCTCAATATAATACTATGTTATCTTGTAATTTATTGAAACAGGAATATTGTATGTTGTAGTGGCCATTTTATTATAGAGAGGGCACTATTGATATGAAAGGGGGTACATAAGATTTTACAAAAATGCAAAAGGGTTACACGGGATAACAAAGATTGGGAACCAGTGGTATAGTCCAAAGGGCCAGTTAGAAAAGAGGTTCTTAAATACATTTTTACGTTTTCACTGTATTTAGAAGATGAGATAATAAGGAAGTCTAGCAGTAACTTAAAAAGGTTGGAATTGTTGAGGTTTCAACATTAGACACTTTATATCTCCTAAATTATGCATTAGTTTCATTTTCATAAAATCCACCTTGTGTTTTTAAAAATATATATCATATTATATATGACATACCACCGACCATACACCACATCTGTACCATTTAAAACATTAGTCGCAATGTTTCAGTGAAAATAAGCATTTAAAGATGGTTACTTTAATACTACAATTTTCATCAGCAGTGTTTAATTCTACTAAGTACTAGGGGTGGGAACCTCTGGTTACCTCACGATACGATACGCTATACAAAGCTTACGATAACGATTATCTCACGATACTACGATCATCGATATATTGGTCAGAAATCAATCTACGATCATCTATGACATAACAAGAAGAAGAAAAAAAAGATTAAGTGTAAAAATACGGTTTTTATTCTATATCTCTGAAAAACAATACATTGAAAAAGTGTCCTATGAACAGTGACACTATTTTAGTGAAACATTTCTGTAAATAAGTGTCAACATACCAATGTAAACAAATAAGTATCTCCAATAGTGCTTTCTGTAAACAAAAAACAGGGTCTTTCTTACCAGTGACACCATTATAGTGCAATATTCCAGTAAATAATATATTGGTTCCTTTAACAAACAGTGACAACATTTCTGTGAAGACCTCCCTGCACATTTTAGTGAAAAAGCAGAAAAGGTTTTGGGAAAAAAAATAAATAAATAAATAAAAATTGATAGCGCGAGCATATTGATAATGGATTGTGCAAAAAAATATCGTGATATATCGCTGTATTGCGATATCGTCACACTTCTATTAAGTACTAACAACATCTCTCATATGTATTTATCTTTGTGAGTTTGAATCCTGGAAAGTAAATCAGATTTTAGATGGAGATCATTGGTGACTAGAGCTCCTGAAGGCCCCTCACATGGTCCACGAGGGCAAGCTGTGGCCCGTGGGCGCCGTGTTGGTGACCCCTGGTCTAAGGTGTCCCAGCAGAATGCTCCACAATATTCCTCAGCACGTTTCTTTGTGTGCTCAGCTGAGCAGATAAATGCAGTGAAAGGCACTGGACCCAAGAAGCAGAAGCAGGAGAAACAGCGAAATCGAAAAGACAAACCGACTCAGCACAGCTTCAACCACCGGCTGTTAGCAGCCTCACTCAAGGTAAAGTCTGGCTTTGTGAAGTTAGGTTGTTTTTCATCCTAACTATCTTTATGAACTTTATTTTTCAAACGGGTATTTAAAAACAAAACTTTTAAGAAAATCAATACAAATATCAACGAATTATACACAAATTTGAGAAAGGAGTAGGGAGAAGTATACACTTATCCCTACTCCGTTTTAACTCTTCAGTTCATCTTTATCTTAAAGCAAAGTGTTTTATCATTTGACTCTTTCAATTTCAACACTCATATTTTTGCAGATGTTTGGAAAGCAAAACTAAAATTAAAGTAACAAGTTACAAAAGCTTAATTAAAAACCGTGATGGATAGTAGACGATAAATAAAATGAGCCTCTGGTTTTTGATGATTACCTCAGGGCTTATTTGAGGCACAAAGCTAAGAAAATTTAGTTTTTTAATAAACAGAGATAACTTCAACAACCCTAAAGCGATCAGAATCAGATTTTTTTAGTGCCATTTGTGCTTGCATGTACAGGGAATTTGTCTTGGTGTTTTAGTTGCATAGATATTCAATATAAATAATATAAATATAAAACGCTATCAACAATGATGAGTTCAAACCAAAGGTTTAGCTTTTAATCAGCTTCTTTCAGGCACTTTTCCGTCTGTTTTTGAGTTCTTTGTTCATTGCTTGTTCTTGTCTTCTCAGAGCCACAGTGGGAATGTGACGTGCATCGACTTCAGCAGTAATGGGAAGTACCTGGCTTCCTGCGCAGATGACCGAACCGTGCGAATCTGGAGCACAAAGGACTTCCTGGAGCGGGAACACAAGTGTTTAAGAGCCAACGTGGACCTGGATCACGCCACACTTGTCCGCTTCAGTCCAGACTCCAGGTCTGAACCCCTGTTTATTCAAACTCTATACAATACAGGGATGGGAATTGATAAGAATTTAGCGATTCCGATTCCATTATCAATACTGCTTATCAATTCAATTCTCTTATTGATTCTCATTGAGTGAGGGAATTAAATAATACAAATGGATTTGTTTGCTATCTTTTTCTTTAATTTCCTGCAGGGATATCAGCTCTCTTTTAATCCACCAGGTATAGATTGTTTTCACTGGATAATATTATATACAAAAGCGTTATATAAAATTGATGAATTATTATTATTATTATTACAACATATGACACATTTTGGCTACAAACCTTTGAGAATATTTACAGTGCTCCTTTTGAACTTGAACAACTTGATCCAAAACTAATTCATAAGACAAAAAATAACAATTCTTCTGTAAAAAAGAACATATTAACCAAAAGTACAGCTGCACTTATTGTTATGTATTTAAATGGTAAAGCTTTCGTTTAGCCTTTGTTTACATTTCTATAAATGGACCTTCAGAGACGCCGTCCCTGTTGTTACATGTGACGTTATCAGCCGTGTGTGTGTGAAAGAACAAACTAAAGACAACAATCAGTACCAGTCCGTCTCCCGTGTCTGATTACTTATTATGAGGACATAAACTGGCGACGAGGTGTGTGATCTTGCGGTAGTTTGTTGTTTTTGGAAGAAAAGTCCGCGCTTGAAGCAACTTTAGCGTGAGTGTACAGAACCCGGAAGTGACTAGTGTAGCAACAGTGATGCTACAAACACAGCACGGAGGACACCACAGCTGCTGGTGGAGGAGGTGGATTCTCCGCGTTGGACAGTAAACTACTATATGGTGGAAGGAGCTTCACTTGGTGCTAGCATAAACACAATATACAGGACCTGGAGGAGTTTATCGTTGCGTATTTATGACGTAAGAGGAACCGATAAGCGGAATTGACAGGCAAGCAAACAAACGATTCCTAGGAATTGGATTACTGGGAATCGGTTCTCAGAAAGAACTGGTTTTCGATTCCCATCCCTAATATAACATGAGCTTCACACATTTGATTTGTGGAGAAGTGGGTAAACATTTAAACTAGATGATATGACAGATGTTTCCAGCTCATTTTAAAGTATCCTGAATATTTGGCCAATCATAGAACTTTGCAGAGCCATATGTTGACATAATGTAAATAAAATCATGTGTTTTAGCATAAAACAAGACTATTCAACTTCAATTTATGTGGTTTTACAGTTTGCGACAAACAACTTGAGCTTGACTTTTTGTTTAACTGTAAAGTGAAAAATGCATTTATGAAAGTTTTAGGAGAAAAGAATCTATTGATCTTTTGAGAAAAAAACAACTATTAAATGTGTCAAAAAATTTACTTAAACAGAAGGTGAAACATTTTGGTTACATAGAATTATGTTTAAAAGACTTAAAGGGTACCTGTAGAGAATTGAAATCAAAACACGTTGCATCATACAAGAGGTTCAGTCAGGAAGTAAGTAAGTGGTCATAAGGAAGGAACGGTCAGTGCCGTTTAACTCACCCACGGGCTGATGGTGACGTAACAGCATTGAATTGGATCTGCCTTTGCACACGTCTCTGGTATGTGGAGAAAAGCACTACAAAAACCGAATAAAGAGGAAAGCTAATGAAGCTAATGCTAAACACTGTCCCTGAATCACGTGACTGAAAATGGCTGCTCTATTGGTTGGATTTCAAAAAATAAAACTCTGCAGAAAGGTTATTGGAATACATAAAACACAAATGATGTTTTACACATTACCAGTACACGTACCCATTTAATTAAAAATAAATAAATATTTTGTCAGATTTCTACCAGTAAAAATGTTTCTTTGAGAATTCAAATGGATATTAGCCAATAAAGCTAACAGATAAATTTCTATAAGGTTAAACCAATTGTTTTCCTTTGTATTTTACATTTCAGAGCTTAAGAAAAGCATATTTTTACTCTTAAACAAAGATCAACATCCTGTGTGTGTGTGTGGGTCCAGACTTAATGGTGATCATACAGATGCAACCTGTTGCATGCAGACTTGATTGCACATGTTATTTTATTTAATGTAACTTTCATAACCTCCTTCACTGACTGCTTACTGTGTCTTTGCAGGGCCTTCATCACCTGGTTGGCCAATGGAGACACAATTCGAGTCTTCAAGATGATAAAGAAGGATGACGGCACGTACAACTTCAAAGCAGCAGCAGAAGACTTTCCTCAAAAGCACAAAGCACCGATCCTCAACATTGGCATCGCTGAGACGGGTAAAGAAAGTCTGATCCTATCGAAGATAATATTACCTTTAACTGTCATAATTCCACAAACCCTTCATAAAGGTGACTACGGGCGGTTTTATTATACAGAATTGTGACTTTCTTACTGTTGTTAATGTTGTGAAAGGTTTTAACATTAACTCCTGAGAAAATATCAATGCAGGTTTTTTAAAAAAAAATTTATAATGCAGGTTTTCTCCGTTAGAAATCCAATTATTTTGTTTTCTCTTCAGGCAAGTTTATAATGAGTGCCTCCACCGACACCACCATCTACATCTGGGACCTGAAAGGAGAGGTCCTGGCTTCCATCAACACCAACCAGATGACCAACTCATATGCTGCAGTCTCCCCATGTGGCAGGTTAGTCCAAGATATTCTTTTTCAGTCCTTTTTCTGAAGCTCCACAGTGGATCAAAGCCGTGGGTGTTTTTCAGCAAACACTAGAATGAATGTGTCTCATGAATATTTGCGTTCCTACTCTGAGGGATGAACAGACTGTGCTTTCAACCATCTGACAATAGCATAACCAATATTACAGTATAACCAATGATGGTTCTGTATTTGCTTTGTTGCCAAGAATTTAAAGTGGTGTTCAGCTCCGTCTCTGATGTTGTGTCGTTGGTTGGACGTGTACGTTCAGGTTCGTGGCGTCCTGCGGTTTCACCCCTGACGTGAAGGTGTGGGAAGTGTGCTTCGGTAAAGGAGGCGAGTTTAAGGAGGTGGCGAGAGCCTTTGACCTCAAAGGTCACTCAGCAGGAGTTCACGCCTTTGCCTTCTCCAACGACTCTCGCAGGTAACACAGCCGTGGTTCAACAAGCGTGAGAAAGAAAGAATAATCATCTGATGACTGATCAATTTGAACCTCTGTGGCAAATAATAAATAAATAAACAAAGGAGAGATGATCTCAGTTTGTTGTAAACATGCAGACTAACACAGGGCCTTCTCCTCCCAGGATGGTAACTGTTTCCAAAGATGGCACATGGAAGCTGTGGAACACCGACGTGGAGTACAAGAAGCAGCAGGACCCGTATCTCCTAAAGACCGTTCCATGTTCCTCCTCTGATGGCAGCCTGGTGGCGCTGTCTCCTGATGGTCGAGTGGTGGCCGTTAGCGACGGCTGTAACGTGGCGATGTACGACGCTACCAGCGGGCGGCTGGAGGAGGAGCTACACAGCGTTCACAACCAGGAAATCACAGAGCTCCGGTTTGACATCAACGGGCGCTTCTTGGTGAGCAGCGGCGACAAAGCCATACGTGTGTTTCACAACGCCCCCGGCTACCGGGCGGCCATCAGGGACATGCAGGACATGCTGAAGAAGGCGCAGAACGAGGCCATGAAGCAGAGACTGCAGCAGCAGATTAAGGAATCCCAGAACACTCTGGACTCTGTGCTCGCTGCTTCATCTGAGTGAAAACTGTGACCAACGTCTGACTGTCGGCCTTTCTCCTGCTGCTCACTGATCTGGAATGAGGGATGATGGACAAAAGCATGTCGTTTTAATAAGGCACATATTTTTACTGAAGGATAACAACTGTCCAGGGTTTGTCTGATCTCAGCTGGGATTGACTTCAATTACAAAATGTATTGCAGTAACTTTTAAAGCATAAGATTTCAGGTGTCACGTTTTACGCAAAGCTGTGACTCTAGAAGATGATACGGAAAAACCTACAGGAGAGTTATGGAGATGTTGATTTAAACCAATCAGCCTTAACTTTACAAGAACCATTGCATGGTTTAGTTTGTTATGGAAAGGGTTGCTCGTTTAGTTGTAGAAGGAGCCGTAATCTATGATACACATGACCCTAGAATGCTTGGATTGAGGCTTTGGGCATCGTTCTGCTGAATAAAGGATTATGAAACTCAACAACACATTTTGAGATGTTGACAATCCAAAGTTTATAGAGTTAACTCTTATCTTAAAGCATAGCGGTAAAGCACAACCTTTTGGTTGGTTCATATCTCACACTTTTGAACAGTTATTTCGTTTCACTAGGACAAAAACAGGAGAAATGTCCTTCCAAATAAGTGATTTACACATCTTTAGGAAGATTAAAACACATGATTTAGTTGGGTTGATTAAAAAATGGTTGTTATTGTTGTTTGAAAAAATTATGTTTATTGTCCCTACTGACAATAAAAGAGAATTTTCACTCTTGCCTCACATGAACTATTTCTATTCCAAATACCACAGCACACTTTTAGAGTCCGACAGCTCTGTCTTTCAACAAGCCATATCGTTAGGAATTATTGTTCAACTTTATAAGAAAATAATGTGCATGAAATGAGCATTGATTTCTTTTAATGGGACACACTGCAGAAATAGGATAATTTCAAATGACTGAATTCAATATCTCAATGTTTTTAATTTTTTAATATATAGTATAGTGTAAAAATATAGTAATAAACTTGTGTAAGTTTTGAGAAAATAAATATAGTCAAAGTAAATACAGCAATGAAAAAGTTACAAAAACGATGAGCTATTGTTGAAGTGATAAAAGGTGTAATTTCCTAGTAAGAATAAATATTTTATTACAAATAAAGAATATTGACGTTTTATGAGTAAAATAAAAAATAATTTTTTAAGGTAAAAAACGACACTAACTGTAGTTTAAATGAATTGGTTAATTATCTTACAGTTATATATTCAATAAAGTTTTCTTTCTTTACGAGAGGGAAAAAAAGAAAAAATGAACCGGAAGTAGTTGCAGTGCGTTAGTCACGTTGTCCTCGTGTGCTTGATGCAGCGTGTGAAGCTGCAGCTAGACTGAAATCCCTGAGCTTTACCGAGACTTCTGATGTCCGTGGACATGGTGGAGGTCTCAGAGCCGCCCCGGACCGCCGGGATCCCACAACAGAACCGGGTCTTTCTGGACTTCTTCTGGGATCTGGCCAAACCGGATCAGGAGGTTCGGCTGAAGGCGGTGCAGAGCCTGATCCAGTACCTGAGCTCTGAGAACAAGGTGAGATGATTATTAACTAGTGCATTTACTATTAAATCACTGAACTTATTCATGTTAGCGTCCAAAATTATTACTCTACTTTTTTATATATAAAAAGGTAATAATGATGTATTTTGAATACATCTACTTATTAAATAAAAGTGATGTCCCGATACAACTTTTTCCCCACTTCCGATACAATACTGATATTACAGCGTTGAGTGTTGGCTAATACCGCTATCGATGCGATACAATATCAGCACGAATCATACATACTTTTATTACTTATTTTCTAATGTGAAATGTTAGAAAAGGTTTGATCAAGTGATGTTACTCAGAGAACAATAGTCAGCAACAGTAGGTATGAGAAAAACTGAACCATTTATTATTAATTAATTGGTTACATACATTTTAACCTTCAACATAATATCTACAGTATTCTATATTTGAATAAAATAAATAAAAAATGAATTGGGGAAAAAAAAATATTCAGAAATTTGAATCCGATATTAGTTTTCAGGTGGATATTGAACCGATATCCTCGGATCGGGACACCCCTATTAAATAAGCACTTAAACAACCAAAAATGCAATGCATTTTAATAATAAATTAGTGCACACCTGCTCTAAAATATTTACATGTACAGGTTTTGTACTTCAACTGAATATTGTTTGCTGTAAAACTTTCTTGAGTCATTTCTGCTTTGAGATTTTCCTGTACTTTGAATCAGGGAAGTAAATTTACGGCAGTTACTGGTTCTCATTTTTTAAGTGCTGTTCTCTGTATGCTGCAGGTGGATGAGTTGGATTACACCTTTAAAAGGCTGGTGGATGGACTGGCTCACACACGGGAGACAGCCAGACCTGGATTCAGCCTGGCACTCGGACAGGTGGGGTTAACGGCTCCAAGAGCGCTCGGCTTAGCGCCACTGATATCAATAAAGCTTTTTCAAATCAAACGTAACCAAAGACACGGTTTTATTACATATACAACATATTTCCCACGCATCCAGATATCGCTTTTGTTTTTTAAGAAGCTCTCACACAAATTTTTCTTTTAATCAAGTTTGTCAATTTGACGCCATCGAACAGGGATTCTTTCAAAATAAAACCCAGGAGAGGAAAAGCCATTTTTAATGTGACCTCTTAGTTTGAAATGTTTAAAAAGTTCTCACTATTTCTAATTCAATGGATGCCAATTATTTTTGAATCAATGCAGATCTGGTTAAAATCTTTTTCCACTTCTATGGATGGGCCAAATAAAAGAATGACTCTGAACCAACCAAACCTTAGAAAGCCCTCCTCCAACCTTTGTATTAGTGCTGATTGGTACTGGTTCTCATTGGTGGTTCCAGGTCCTGAGTGCCTTTGAGGATGTTTCACTACAGAGTGTATTAGACCGCATCAAAGAAAAGCACAACCTGCAGTTTGTGAAAAAGGTGAGTTTTGGGTTGTTTTATAACACTTGTTTATGTTCTTAGATAAGATTTTTCAGTCCTTGCATGCTCTGTTTTTTGTTGTTACGGTTAGAAATTGGCCCGAAATGCAATGTTTGGAAACCTGTTCGGTGTTCTCGCCCTCCATCAGTCCGGCCGCCTCTCCAAAGTACGTCACCTTCACTTTGTTTGTTTTTTTTTTTTTTTTTAAATCATTTTAATTTGCACTGTGAAAATCGTGACCGCGTATTTGTTTCACTTCAGGAGCCTCCGGTGCTGCTGGGATGTGTCCAACTCCTGCAGAACCTCAGTCAGCACAAACAGCATCTGAAGGATCTGCCCTCAAAGACCATGATGGACATCCTGACTGAGGTGAGTGCCAATATACACACATTTACGTCAGTAAAGACACGGATGCCTGTATGAAAATGTACTCTTAAGAAAGTACTTACCTTCTTCATTAAAAGAAGAACTAAACGTTCAATAAGTAGTGAAAGGGTACGTGTGTAAACTCACTCACGTTCCTCGGAATCAGTAGAATATTTTCTGTCTCCTCCATGCACACGTTTTTTCTCTCTTTTGTTGTATAGCTGATGTCAGGCTGTGTTTGCTCCAAGAATAGTTGAATATCTGTTGGAATATTTTGTGGACTACAGACTAGAGGTCGACTGATATGGGATTTTCAAAAGCAATACCAATTTTTAAAAAATAAATTTGGCCGATAAACTTTTATTTTTTAAAGCACATTGATTATGAAAGACAATTGAGCTCATATGATATAAATGTATATATTAGGAATTAAATTGAATACACCAATAGAACTCTCAACATTTATTGAACTTTAAATATAACCGTACACAACTAAGTAAAACAACAATTCTTATCCTATTAAGGATTTTTTAGGATAAGGATATTAGATCAGGCACTATTACATTATATCCTTATCCTATTATATTGGCTTTTTATCTGTAAGCCTATTGGCTTTTATCTCTCCCATGCACATGCTATTATTATTATTACTTTTTTTTTGTTGTGTATTCATACATCGGAATGGATGTTTTTTATGTTTTTTCTTTGTTCCTTTAATGGCTACTCTAAAGTGCTACAAAAAAAAAATCGGCCGATTTTGGAAAACGGTTTATATAATCAGCCTGATATATCGGTCGACCTCTACTACAGATAATTTGAGGAATAATTTGGGAATATTTCTACATGAGTTGTGGTAGCATTAGCTGCTCTGATTCATGGGAGGATTCTGTGTTTTCTCCATGAGTTTTTTTTTCTTAAGCTTTCACTCAACGTCTGTCCGTCCGTCCGTCTTGTCTGTCTGTCAGATCCCAGAGGACGTGTTCGAGGAGGTCCTGATGGGAGCTCTGCAGAGCGACCTCTCCTCAGCCTTCAGGACTCCAGAGCAGCTTCAGCTGCTGCTGGTGGCTCTGCAGCATTTCCCACAAGCCCTCAAACCCAAGAAGCTGAAGACGCTGCTGGGCTCCTCCACAATCATCAACGCAGAAAACATCCCCAAGTAGGAATTCTTTTCCCCTCATCGTGTCTGCGCTGTGAGTTTCTGTTGGCTTCCCCTCACTGACGTCTGCGGCAGGTTGACGGAGCTGATGAAGATGACGGCACGCTCGGTGAAGAAGGAGCGCGTCCTTCCTGCAGTGGTTTTGGACCTGCTGAAGCTCTCCCTGAAGGAAGGCAGCTTTGAGCTCTTCTGGAATAAAGCCATCACAGAGGGAATGTTCAGGGAGCACACAGGGCCCACACAGTGAGTTCTGTTATTTCACTGTTTTTTATTTCCATTCAAAATAAAGACATTGATCACATCATATGACACCAAACTAGAGCTGGGCGATATATCAAGTTTTCTATTTTGGGGATATAAAAAACTACAATATCGCTTATATCGATGAATATATTTTTTATAGCTTATTTTGTTTTAAAATACTTACTTTAGGAGTCACTGCTTTCACTACTTCTTAGAATAGCATGAAAACCACAGTTTGATGGATTGCTGAGTGCGTCCTAACCTAGACCTTCCCCTAAATGAGCGACATTATTGAACTCACTCACACGTGCTGTCCCTTATAGTAGAGCAATACTAATGTGGCACATATTGTGTAGCTGTTTGGTAATAAATGTGCCTGTGTGCCATTTGGTTCATCAGATTTAACCCCAAATTTTCTTTCTGGTCAGACGTCATTTGAAATAAAATAATCACGATTTATATCGTATATCTCTATTTTGAGAAAAATTATCGAGATTTGAATTTTGGTCCATATCGCCCAGCCCCACACCAAACCACTACAGCTCATCCATCATCCAACACTGCTTTAAGGTCTGTACAAAGGTAAACACAAACACAAACAAAATCAACAAACGGAACAATTTAAGTAAAACAGGTTTCTCAAGGAAATGAGGCGAAGCATCACTTTATGACGCTATCTTTATAGCATACATCCCTTAATCTACTGGAACTTTATACTAAAGTATACTAAACACTTTAAAGGGGACATATTATGAAAAATCTACTTTTGCAGTTTTTTTGATCACATGAGGTAACGTGAGTGTCCACCAGCACACAAAATATGAAATAAAATCATCCAGTCATTTGTTTGTGGTCTGTGTAAGTCTTATAACGGAGAAAATTGCTCTGTTTAAAATGTTCTACATTTGTGACGTCATAAGTAAATGTGTTGCCAGATCGGATCATCTTAGAACTCTCCCGTTCCAATAAAAACAGCCCAAACACGAACCACGAATCTGGCAACGCTGTTAGTGACACAATGCGACTGCACAAAAGAGTGAACTATTACCTTGAATTGACTATTCCTGTAATCTCTACATGAGATGATGACAATAAAGCAACAGAGCGGCTCCAGTAAATGTTTGAAGCAGCTGAAACAGCTCCTTTTGCTGTTGAAGCTGCTGTTGCTGCACGACTGCATACATGTCACAAAACAGTGTTTTTCTGACTCACAATCACAATAGCTGCTTAAATAGCCATGTTTTTTTACTGTAATGTGCATTTTTTTTGGCTGGAAACAACAAGAGTGTGGGGATAGCAAAAGAAAGTCGCTAGTGATCAACTGTTGTGTGGTGTCCGTGTGCATAGACACGCCCACTCAAACAGCCCGGTTTCAGAATTGGTCAGAAATGTGGGTTTTCAAAGGGCTAAAACTCCAGAAAAAAGGCGGGTTTATGAAAATAAACCTCAGATACTATGTTTTTGGGGTTCTTAGAACAAATGGAAATGGGTGAAAAATAGCATAATGTGTCCCCTTTAAGTGAAAAGCTTGAGTTTTTAGTGGCGTCTTGGGGAAACTGGTTCAATTTTAAGTAATGACTGACATCTTCTTTGTTTGCGCTGCTCTTTCTCTGTGCAGCTACCTCAGCTTCCGCCTGCTGGGCAGCGCTCTGCCTCTGCTATCGGTCGATCAGCTGAAGAAGGTGTTGTCTGGAGAGGTGATGATGCACTACGGGGAGCACGTGGTGTCCGCTCAGGTCAGCGCTCACTATTGTTGGGGAAGTCTTTAATGATGCACTGACATTTTGATTTTTTTGTTCCAACCGAGCTGGTCAATTTCTCTACAGTTTTTGTTTTTTTTGTTTTACTTCTGAAACCAATTAAAGAAATTTCTCCCTCAGAAACCGGACCGGTTCAAGCTGGCTCCAGAGATGGACGCCTATGTGTCAGACTTCCTGCAGGGCTGTCAGGACCCAGACAAACAGTTGGCTGTGATGCTGGGCTTCTCCTCACTGACCAATCATGGCTACCCTGTGGTTCCATCAGCGTGGCGGGTGGTGCAGCACCTCCAGCCCGCCGCCCTGCAGGCCTACGTGGAGTGGCTGAGGAACTCATTCCTGCACCCTCAGATGGACCAGCTGCTGGACTTCAGCACCCGCAAGCAGAAAAGCAACCAGGAGGCCCAAGAGGAGTGAGTGTCACCTCAGCTCACAGCTCCACCAGAGGGAGCAGCAAAGTCAGCGTGAGTGTTTCTCTTTCAGGAAAGAAGACTCTGTTTGCCGCCTGAGGAAGTGGATCATGTCCCGGCTCTGCTCGATTATTGACAACCAGCACGTGAAGAAGCAGGAGGATATGATCATGGAGGTCGCCAGGTAAGAGTTAGAAAGATGGTGAAAATCATTTGATGATCTCAAAATCCCACATTTAACCAATCAGACGTCAAAGTGACGCAGCACTAACATAGTTTGCATAGTTTGCAGAACTCCACACATTGTCTGACACAAATCACTGACAATAATAATAATAAATTATACATTTTATTTATAAGCGCTCAAATACTCAAAACACTTTAGGGTTGTTAAAATAATTACACACAAGTTAAAATGATCTGATCATGATCTGGCTGCTTTTGTATAATAGTCACCAGATAACATGATCACCAGTTAAACCACAACATTGCTCAATGTTTTTGAAGCTCTGCTTTTTCTTGTCTCAATACTTAGTAAAAGTCAGAATCAAAAAGCCTTTTATTGCCAACTAGGTTTACACATACCAAGGCTGACTTGGTTTTCTTGGTGCAGTAATATGAGAAATATTAATGATAATTTTGTTAAAAACTCAACCGTCTCTGTCTGTGAAGAAAGATTCCCAAGCTTTGTTTTTTCCAGGTTTGTGTTTTTCCACGCCTTTTTCACGGTGAAGAAAGCCTCGCCTGATATTGCCGAGTCAAAGGAGAAGCTTTCCGTCCCTTTAGATGAGAGAACCAGATCAGTGCTGGTCAACTTGTTCTTTGGGTGAGAGCTTCATTCCTCTTTGATCTGAGTCTTCACTGGAGCTCTGAGCCTGGATTTAGGACATTTTTTTTTTTTTTTTTTTTTGCAGACTCCTCATGTCCCTGCACCACCTCCCTCTCACTGACGACTCCACTGAAGGAGCTGTCGGTCAGAAAAGAGTGTTCGGCGTTACGGCCGACGGCACCATGTGGATCTACCACCTGGTTCAGTACGCCGCCCTTCTACTCAACCAGCCCAAACACGTGCAGAGAACCAAACCTTTTAGTCCTGAGCAGACGGAGGCCTGGGAAGGGTAAGCTGAAGGGTCAAAGGAAACAAACCAGGGCTTTGTATCACTAATGTCAAATTTCCTATTGGCAGCGATTCTATAGAGCTGATCCTTCAGAGGATGTTTTATAACTTGGATGTTTTCCTGCAGCATGTTGGAGTCGGTGGCAAACCTGAAAAAGAAAGCAAAGAAAGGCCCGACAGAAGAAAACAGGGCCTTCCAGCAGCTTTTCCTGTTGGTTGGCATGCATCTGTTTAAGGTAAACACATGATCAGCATCCACTGAGTGTTTCTAATAATCTAGATTAAAGATCAGCAACAGTTATCACAGTGGTTTCCAATGTAATCTGAGGGCTTCATTGATAAAATTCATGTCTGCATTTAGAATAAAATGAGGAAACAACAAAGGGTTTTGTCTCTTTTGTGTTTTTTGTAAAATCTTTATGTTCATTTTTTGTCGTTTTTGTCATTCTTTTGTCCTTTTGTGTGTTTTTGGATTAATTTCTTAAACCCATGAGTACCGCCTCCTGTAGACGGAAGTCTTGACTGCACTGCATGTGTGTGTTCATGTCAAATGAACTTCAATCACAATTTGGGGGGGGATTTGTTTTGGAGGCCACACAAAATCATATCTTATTAATTACGATGACCAATGAGAATATTCCCTTATTTCAGATCTGCAATCTGGGTTTTGTTAACCATAAATGTGAGATAAAGATATTTTTGTTGTTAAAGCTGCACTACTTGAATCTTGAACCATTACAGAGGGGCATGGCTGAATTCAAACTGTAAATCCCGTCCCCCACTCTGATAACCCCTCCTAGTCTCCTCCTCACGGAAGTGCACAAAATCGCACACGAGAGCTGAACGTGCACTAGCGGTAAAACACATCGCCATACAAAAGGATGCACACAAAATATAGGAAAATGGAACATTAGATTACTTATCTAGAAGGAAAACAGCCACCTACGCGTCCAAAGTTAGTCCAAGACTAAAAACATGTTCACATCGTGCACGCGCTTCACTATATATCACAGCAGCCAATGAGGAGGCTCCTTTGTGGGTTCTGCTCACCCCTCCTTTTTCTAAATCCTGTGATTGGAGCTGGAGGAGATGACCACCGAGATTTTGTCTTTTGGGGTTTTATTAACTAAAATACCTCATTATAAAGCACAGACAGCACGCAGATGTACAATTTTTTCAGAAATGATTACTTTTACGATATACTATAGTATAGTGATGCTAATAAGACTTTTTTTTTTTTATTAAAGAAAATAAATCAAGTTCCCCAGCTTTAATATACAGTGAAAAACTGTTTGTTGAAAAGGGTCCAATTGCAAACAGAAGGTGATGTTTTGTTGTTGTTTGTCCTGCAGGCTCCTGAGGAGCTGTTGGACATCATCAAAGATCTGCAGAGCTGCGTCGACCGAGCTCAAGAGAAAAAAGCCAAGAAGAAAAGTAAAAAACAAGGTAGGGTATTTTTTCTTTAGTAGTACATTAGTGTGACAGTTAAAGGTTTAATAAGAGCTTGTTTTTGTTAGAAAATGTGTGTGCATCCATGTAAAGAGTTTAAATAAAGTCAAACTTTGAACTAAAAGTGGAATAAAGGATGTTTCACAATCAGCCTTCATCCCGGTGCAGGACACAGCCTTAAATAGACCTTTAATGTAGTCACCAACTACTCCATCACACATGTTCTTGTAAGTGTCTGTTCAGCCAACAGGTTGAGAGCTTAACATAACTATTCTACAAGTAGCAACACTTAGAAATGTTACTGCGTGGCAACCTTGATGAACATATCTGGGAAACGTGGATCCCACAGCACATGCTGCTTTTGGAAATGATTTATAATTATGATATTCATTGTGATGTGTGTTTGACACAAATGATTGATTGATTCTACAGCCACAGCCGAGGAGGAGCCCGAGTGGGTGGAGGTGATGGTGGACATCTTATTATCTCTGCTGTCACAGCAGAGCCGACACATCAGGCAGGTCTGCAAGACGGTTTTCTCCTCCATCGTTCCACACCTCACCCACGCCGCACTCACTGCCATCCTCGACGTAAGTCAAGAGTCTTCATAAATATTGTTTTTGTTAGCTCAGTCTCAGCTGTGAATGTGACCGTGCTCAAGATAACCATTACAGTTGTTCATGTTGTGATAAAAGCATGACGTATGCTTCAATTAACTTTAGCTTCACTTGGTTAGTTTACATATTTATCTTCTTAAGATAGTAAAGAACATAAAAGTTATTTTTTTTCAAAATTAATTACTAAGAGTGAACATTACCGTTGGGTTAATGCTCTTATTTTGAAAAGGCAACTTCAAAGTAATTGTTTATAATAAAAGATGGAGCCCCATGATAAAACTGCTCTTTCAATGAGGAGATACCCCCCCACCTCCCTTTTTATTTATTTTATTTATTTGTTGTTTTTAATTTCTCTTCCTTTCTTTCTTACTTATTGTTTTCTTTGCAATAACGTAATATTTTATGCGCTGTACAGTATTTGCTATTGCTCATGTAATATACCTGTTGCATGAATACCTTAATTTACATTTGTTGTTGCACTGTTACCTGCTTTATTTCTCTCCATACTGTGGTGAATTATGAACAAGATGTTTGAACTATTAACAACAAAGAAAAGTTAAAAAAATAATAATAATAATAGGTTAAAGGAGATTTTTAGGAGATTTGTGAAGATTTAGGTAATAATTCAGTTTGGAAGTCTATTACAAATCATAATATTACATGATTGTGTTGAGAAAGTTATGAGTTTAGCTTAGCAAACATAAGATGTACAGTGATTTATTAAGGAAAAAGTGTGTATAGGTGCACCCAGCATGGTTGTATGAATCAGAAGAAAAAAAATTTGAGCTGCGCATTATCAGTGTTTGTGTGCACAGACATTTCTAGTATGGATGCTACGCAATGTTTTCTAAATGTGGCCCCTGGTGCTTTGTGCAGGTTCTGGATCCAGAGAAGGAGAACGAGGAAGATGGAGCTGTCGTTGTCACTGATGACGCAAACGAGACAAAGAAGACGAAGAAATCAGAAGATAGTGATGAAGAGGAAGACCACGATGAAGACATGGAGGTCAGATCCACATCATTTTCCTCATTGTAGCTTCATCCTTGTAAATAAAAAAAAAATCATCTCCTGCAGGAGGACGAGTCTGATGACTCGGCCGACGACTCTGATGCTGATGATGAAGACATGAAAGAGGAGGAGGAAGAAGACGAGACAATGGAAGGTGAAGAGGTGGATCAGAATTTTCGGTTGGAGCTGATGAAGGTCCTGCAGCAGAAAAAGGCTCTGGTGGGTTTTATTTCCTTTAGGAACCTCAATTTGATCAAACTAGATGTAGAAGTTTTTGGTCAACTGCAAACATTAGATGATGATTATCTAAATTAGTGATGCAAGATAATTATCAGTGCTATAACATATTAGCCGCTAATGGATATAACATAACAGTACTATAACATATGGGCCAGATTAAAAACAGCTACTGCACAGACTACCCGAAAGATGTTTGACAAACGCCTGTTTCTAGAAAATTATGAGATTAACTTTTTAATATCAATTTGTAAAAAAAATTAATCTTACAAAAAATTCAAACATGAGAAATGAAAAACTTTTTTTGGGCCAAATAAGTTCTTGATTAGAAAAATGTGTTCCTCACTAGTCACAATGATTCGGCTCATCCTTGTAACATGACCCTAAAGTGAGTATTTTGGAGCTAATTTAATTCTGTTGTTTTTCACTTCAGCCGACAGAGGAGGGATCCAGCAGTGACGATGACATGGACGATGAAGCCATGATGCAGCTGGACAAAGGTCTGTCTGCGCTGTTCTCAGAGCAGAAGAAGAAGAACCAGGCCAAGAAGGACGAGAAGGCAAAGATGCAGAAGGAAAAGGCGCTGGTCCGGGACTATAAGATCAAGGTAGCATTTGTTTTTTTCTTACCTTTTGAGTGAATTGCTTACACTGTAGTCATCTTTCCTTTGACCTTAAACATGTTCCTGCTCTGACTTTGGCAGGTGTTGGACATGGTGGAGGTGATTGTGTCCCGGCAGGCTGGCAGCCCTCTCGTACTTTCTTTAGTGGAGCCTCTGCTTTCCATCATTGAGCGAGGGATGAACTCCACCACTGAGCAGCAGGAAATGGACTTCCTGCGTCGAGCAGCAGATATTTTCAGGTGAATAGTCACACCGTCTCATTTTCATCTATTGTCTTTACACTGACTGTTTATGAGATGGTGCAGCATCTCAGGGGTGAACAAACTCTGTTAGTGCATTACTCTTAATATCATTGCTCATCTGTGTATTTCATTGTTTATTGTACACTTAGAGAGTTAACATTATGAATATTTTTAAATAAAATGTGTGTGTGTGTGTGTGTGCGTGCATGTATTATGTTTGTGATTTGTAGGAACCAGCTGTGCAGGTCTAAAGTGTACTGCAGGACCGCCGCTGACAGACAGGGGGAGCTCCATGACCTGCTGGACAAGCTGATGACGAAGAGTCAGAAGCTGTCTGACTCCTCAGTCTGCCTCTACTATTTCAGGCACGTCCCCAAAGACTCATGCACACACAGAATTCCACTTGATTTTTTTCTTTTTTATCTGAGAAATTCAAACAAAAAAGGCAAATGTAAATGTTTCCCTTAATTTATCATGTGGAATCTCTTGCTTAACTGATTTGACGTGTCTCTGCAGTGCGTCGCTATACATGGTGAAAGTGCTACGTGGAGCTCCTCCCGCAGAAACCAAAGGCGAGCAAAGTGCAGCAGACAACGTACGTTTAACCACCCATTTCACTGTTATTGTCATATGTTGGGCCGTACGATGGTGCAGTGATAGGAATTTGCATTTTGAAAATGTCTTTGTTTTTAATGTACCAGTAGAATGAGTGAACAAAATTTTTTTCGCTTCTCAAAAAATTTCAGATTTACCTGTAAAAATCCTCAGTAAAGTTACTCTTGGCTTGAAGTTAGGCTACTTTGATTTGGCTTAGTTTGCATTCAATAATCACTGGCACTCTCCTCAGCAAATAGAGTAGCTTTTTGGCCTCTTTTTGGCCAGTATAGGCTGAAAAAGACTGCAGTCATAAAACTCAGCCAATTCCAGAATGTATCCTCTCTGATAAACCGTTTTACTGCCTGTGAGCTTTGGGGGACAGTAACTACAGAGTGAAACAAACTTCTAAAACACCAGAAAACTCTCCAACAACTCAAGTAAAAGTCACTAGATTTGTCGATAGTTGTTTTTGAGAAAAAAGTTGCTAATAGGAGTTGGAAAGTCGCCACATTTAGCGAGAAAGTCACAGGGCAGATAGTGGATTCGAAACAGGGAAGGGAGGGAGCATAGTTGTTTCCATTCCAGTCTCACTATTCTACATACTGCATCTTTAAATAATGTTTCCACCAATTGGTCTGTAATCTCTTATCACTTACAATACTTCATGTTGCAGTAAGTTGATTGTGGGTTTGACTTCTATTTTTAAGTTTTATATTTATGTTTTATATTTAACCACATCCGGTCTCATGACTTTGTCCAAATGATAAAGTAACTCATAATATCAACGTCACTCAAAAAAAGGCCAAAAAATTTGGTTATTTACTGTCGATCCCTGAGTTATTATTGTTTGTGAAAAGACTAAATAAATGTGGTTCTAATATTAATTTGTTAGAAATCAGAAAAAAGGTAATTTTTTTCAACAAAATGACTCTTCTTCCACTGAAAACTCAACCCTGGGTTTATTTGGTTTGTCACTAATCAATGGTTTGGCGTCCCAGGACTTCATCAGCAGGTTTTAATGAACCAATGTTTAGCTTTTCTATTTATGTCTGTGCCTGTTGTGTGCAGTATAAGTTCATGGGATGCGTAGATGTGGATCGTGTCTCGGCCGTTTTCAGAGACGCTCTGAGTTCGTTCCTGAGCAGGAGGAAGAGTCCACTGAGTGCTCAGATGTTCACCGACCTGTTCACCAGATTCCCGGTGAGTACGAACCCAGCGGAGTCGACGCCCTGCAGCAGTAATGATGTTAACGACTGGTCTGCGTGATGCTTTGTAGGTGTTGTGTGTCAACCTGCTGGACACGGCTGTGCAGAACATTACATCTGGCATTAGAGAGCATCAACAGGTACATGGTTGTTGTTTTCTGTCAATGAAAGTCCTGCATAAAGTCAATGTGAATGCTGGATTTTTTTTGTTTTGTTGCATTGAGAAGTTTTTATTTATTAATTGATGTTTTTTTAATATTCAGACAGTCCATTTAATTATGACTTTAAATGTGGCCGTTCTTTTCAATGTTCAAAAGAAGGGAAAAAAAAAATTCTGGCTCTCTTTAACCGCACCAGGATTAATTTCCCCAGAAAGTAAGCCTTGTTTGGCCTGGTGTGAAAACGCAACTGGACTCTGGAGCAGATCAAAGACATGAAAACGGGGTCTGAGAACGTTGTAACATTGCTATTGGCTCGTTTCAAGTCAGGGAGTCACCGCTTCGCTTTATTTATTTTTTGTTCCTTCAACTGCATCATGTCCACACTATGACTTGAATTTCAGCATTAAAAAAAAACAAGCAGCTCTGGCAACTGACTGTAGGGAGTAATAAAATTAATTGTGGACACATACTGAGGCAAATCAAGGTGTGAACATTATCATCGTCCCAGTCTAATTGTGTGTGAACACACCCTTAGACACACGCAAACAGATGTCACATGTACATATGCTTATTAACTGCTGCAAATTAAAGGTTTACAAAGAAAATATACAAATTAAAACCTTAAAAAACTTGTTTTTTAATAAAAGAAACCAAATAAAGCCTTTATTTATAAACCAATTATTTTGTAATTTATTTTTTAACTATTTTTCTCCATCTTGTTTTTAAATTGCTCCTTTAGTATGATTTTATGTTAGACTCTTTATGTTATATTCTAAGGCTGTAGTCAACCAAGAAAATGGTTGGTCGACCAAGACTATGGCACACGTAGCGTTTAGTCTACTAAAAAAAATAACTGAATGAGCAGTTGTAGAGGAGGACGAGGAGAGAGAAAAAGAGAAAAATATTTTGTTTTGGCGTTTTGTGGTGCAGATTTTGTGGTGTAGACCATTTATGATATGAACCTTATTCAAGTTTTGACCGGAACCCGACAAAGCAAAAGAGAAACCTACAGGTCCGACAGACATTAGGTATTTATATCCGTGCCCGACCTGAAAGCGACAATTAAAACGTATTTTTTCGTCGTACAAATGACATATTTACGTTTGTTTTAGTGGTTAAGTCTTCTGTTATTAATAAAAAACTGTTAATGTTAACATCAGATCAGCGCACGGGGGAAACAAACGCACATCAAACACAGGTGCGCAGTGGGCGCCGCAGCACCAGAGACAGCGGTGAAACTATTTACATAATCCACGTATCAAATATAAGGATAATCCATGTTCTTCTGCAGAAAAAGGGTTGATTCAATAGTGGATGCTTGTGCTTCAAGCCTGTCTTAATTCGTTCCCTCTCTACTCGATCATAGCAGTCACTGACAGCGCAACACTCTCACACAGCTCCTGTTGGATGTAGAATCATGTTTAGGCATTAAATAAATTATAATTAATTAATAATTTAATCTTTATCACCTATATAAGCAGCCCTATTAGTATCCATAATTTCAATGCATTGTTTTTTTGTTGGTACATCAGTGTTAATCCAATTCTTTGTATTTATAAACCATATGTTACTGTATTTTTTTCCTCATGTAACACTATTTACTCAGGCTTGTGATCAGAACCAGTGCAACATGAACTTGCTTTAGAGGCCGTATTTGTTAAATTGCTAGAAAAAGATGAATTCATTAAAACAAGCCGATTGTGATTAATGTGAATCATTAATTGATCATTGTACTTTAGACAGTTTCTCTAATCAAGACATCAGCTTTAATACTCTTACCTCCAAACTACTTTCTCTAGGCAACCTAATCAATGTAAGTGTGTGTGTGTGTTCAGGGTCAGGCGTGTGTGTTGGTGTTGAGGTCCATGCAGAGCAGGGAAGTCCAGCAGCTGATGAGCGGCTCACGTTGGGAGGAGCTCTGCAGCAAAGTGTCCTGTCAGCTACAAGAGGTGAGTCAGGAACATTGGAATATTTACCTTTTTTTATTCATATTTACACCTGATCATAATGAGGACAAAGAATTATTTATTTTCATTTTGGTTTTTGTTTTAAAACAAGTGTTTTTAAGTTCATTATTGACTACATTTGAAGTTGAGAAACTTTGTACTGGTAGTGTTTTTGCTTTAAGTTGGGAAGTTTGTTCTTTTTAGTTAAATGTTGCATGTAACAACCTGAGTCGAAAAACGATTCAAGTTCTTGTATTTATATAACGTAATGTTTACGTTTTCCTGTGATTGCACCTGGGAAACACAAGTTTCACAACGAAGAATACTGTAAAATTATGTTTTTCCCACCTACAGATGGAAGTCTGAATAGTTGGCGTGAATAAATGGTTGTCATCTTGGGGAACTGACTGAGCATGCGCAAAAACATAAAAACATGCTATGGGAACAGAGGCAGAGCAGCAACGTGCCTTTGAGAAGGGGTGTGGCCTCCTCCTGCCTTACAGCGGTTAGGAAATAGCGATGTTTAGCGATTTGGGCTACGAAACGCACAAAATGCTGACACTTTCAAACTTCTCGGTATTGTAGGCTATTGGAAATTGAAAAATAAATAATTTATAATTATATTATAATTAAAATATTAATTCACCCTTGGGTAGGCACTGTCTACCTTGCCTACCCTGACTGCACGTCACTGATGAGAACAAATGATGGAAGGAGTATATAAAATCAAACTCTTTCAGCCCTTTAGTTTGTTAAACTGAACCTTACTGTCAGAGGTGTGAAGATATGTGTTAGAATTAAGTTATCTTTTTATTTTTTTTTGTCTGTGACCCACTGAAAATGAGTTTGTGACTCCCCTTTTGGTCCTGACCCACATGTTGAGAATTTATTGTAGGCAAGTAGCTTTCCTCTCTATCATTTGAAAGATTAGATTTTTCCGCTGACATCTTAGATTTCAATCCGCTGTTTGCTTCATATGTGACAAAGCTGTCACCCAACAAAAGCAGCTGCTTCAATGGCTTCCCTCACACTTCCCTCACTCATGACCATAATGACACCATGTTGGCTGTGAGAAACGTCCAGGCTACTGAGGACGTTTGGTCAGCCTTCTGTAAGGAGGACGATGGGATAAAAGTACTCAGCTCATGTGTTTTTGGTGTATTTTGGTTGTTTGATGAAGTAAACTGGGAGGAGGGACTAAAGATTGAGATTTAAGGAGGATTGAAGTGTGAGATACAGTCAGTGTTTGGAGGCTGTGAATAACAAGCAGAGAATTCTGCAAATTCCTTCATCTCAAAGGTCTGATTTATCCAACATGTCATCTATTTAATCCTTGTTTTAGAGCCCATTGATTATTGCCTGTAAAACACTGTGAGGCGTCTGAGGACGAACAGGCTTCAGTGCACCAGCTCGTTCACATTCTAATTACATTATTCCACAAGGTTTATGAGATTGCATCACGCCGTGATAAATGACGATTAGTGAAACGACGGCGCTCTCTGTCCTCTACGCGTCCTCGGGAGAGTGCTCGCTGAAGACGGAGCCTAATCGCTCGCTTCTGTAAATCCTGCACAAACAACTCCGCCCCTTTCTCCTCCGTTTCACTACCGAGCAGACAGAAAAACGAGACAACCAATGAGGGGGACAGGAATCTCAAAGTCAAACAGTGTGTGTTTGTTTTTTATTTCAACAAAAGATTCACAACTTAAACATGAGGCAGTTAGTTAAACAGGGTACAATACTTAAATACTGTATAAACTACCCATTTACATTAAATATGATAAATATTTTACACACATGCATTACCACCTATAGATTAGTGTTTCTGAAATGGGGGTACACAATGGCACTACTTGAGAGAGAGAAAGAGAGAAAGAGGAAAATTAACAAATGAAAGCATTAAAAATATGGGGTTTTATAATATTTATATTTTGTTAAAAATGATGATCCTACTAAATATTACCAGCAAAACACAAAATGACAACAAAGACACACTAAAATGAGAGAAAAATACACAAAAATAATGGAGAAACGTACAAAACAACATAAGAAACAACTAAACGACTCCAAGGACATACACTGAGAAATGATAATTTAAATAACACCAACAACACACAAAAACACACAAACGGAGGGAAAAATATACTGAATAATAAAAAGAGCAGACAAACGACACAAAAAATACACAAAATGATGATAGAAACGATTGTGGTTATTAACTCATTCAGTTAATATTACGTCAGTGACATAATATTACGTCAATGGCACTGAATGAGTTAACGCATGACCTCATTTATTTTGCCTTTGCTTAATTATAACTTATTCTTACTTACGATGAGTACACTGCCGTAAACCCATGCAAGCATTAGGAGAACATGCAAACTCCACACAGAAATGACCTAAATGACTAGTTTGTTTCGTAAGATCATGAGTTTAACACAGTTTTTTGTTCCTCAGAGTCTCACCCAGGCTGGATCAGCTGAGAACAAAACGACCAAGGAGAAGGTGGTGAAGGTCCTGGAGCTGTGTCAGTTCCTGGTCAAACACGTCCAACACCAGGTGAGCGCTCTGTGGTTTTTAGGAGATGAAAGGACTTCAGTCTCAGCTCTGAGACTCAATCATCACTTCTTTGTGCAGAAGCTCTCTGTGGACCTGAATGCTCTTCAGAAGGTCCTGCAGAACCTGAGCAGCACCATTACCTTTAAGAAGACCGGCAAATTAGAAGACACCTACTGGGCTGTGATGAAACACTTTGGAGTGATGTAAGTTTGTGTGTAAACGGATTAGAGAGGAAACAAAAATCAGCTTTTCTGCAGAATATTTGTGTCCATGCAGCAGCTGAGTAATCAGATTACCTCTCTGTTTGTGGACCAAAGACTCGCTGTGTCCTTTTGTTCAGACGTCCTGTCCTGATCTGACTTTATTCAATAATCAACAGAGCAGGATACACTAACATTAGAGTTTAGTAGTGCCCACCATAACATTATGACCACCCATTCTATTCTTTTTGTACAATTTTCAAATAAGAAACACTGAATTTAAAGTTTCCACTTGGTTCAGAAGTTAGAAAATCAGTTTGTTATGCCCTGAGGGTGTGAGAGAGCCTGCAAAGAATCACAGAGTTACTTTGTCTCGCTCATTTATTTAGATGCTTAATTAGATTAAAGTGTGGAGAAGTTGTTGAGACAGTTTCTGTGTTGCTGGAACTATTCCTGAACGTTTTAGCTTTGAGTTGCTACACGAGGCCGCTGGGAATCATCAGGGAATACTGTTCCCATTAAAGGTGTTAAATTTAGATGTTTCCTGGTTTTGGGGCTTCTGATGGACCTTTGAGTTAAAATAACATTCTCCCTGAGTGTCAAATGCATTGAGTAAAGGGAAACATTTTGTGCATTCACTCACTCCCATTTCACTCTTTTATATACAGCAGTTCTCCATTGATTGCTCTAAAATTTCTGGGTTATAAGTTGCACTGAAACATTGGTTGTTATCTAAGAAATCTACTAGTTTGATGTAAAAATCCACAGTCAAGTGGTTTTGTCCGATATGATGTGCTAGGTTCCTTCACTTGGCCTCGTACATATTTGATTGATAGCTTTCTAAGCTAATAGCGTGCCATTTTTCCTACTAGGTGCACAATTGGTTGTAGTTGCCAATCATCACTTAACTCAGCCAATGGCCATGTTTACATGGGAGCTTTAATTCCTCTTTAAAGTGTAATAAAAGTTAATTCCTCTTTAAACTGACCTTGTAAACACATAATTCCTATTGCTAATTTAATTCCGAATTAAAGTTAATTCCAAATTAGGTGCTGGTTTATTCCGTTTTTAATTCCAAATTTCTTGTAAACACTTCACTTCCCTAATTCCGCTTTAAGTCAATTCTTGTCATTCAGCGTTTGCGCGACTTGCGATGATGACGCGTGGGTGACGACATAATCCAAGATGGCGGCGGCCCGGACTCTAGCCTAATCTACTTAATAAGAGCCTTAAAAGACATGTATATATTGAAAAGAGTAGATGGACGGAGGCATAAACATGCAGACTTTCACACGGACGCACAGACTTATTAAACACACACGAACCTCGGTAAACACGATAAACGGAACAGGCTTCACCGGGCAGCTGGCACTAGGACCCGGTGGCGGAGTAAATGCGTCCGAATGATTTCATTCGGAATAAATGATTCCAAATTAAAAAACATCATGTAACTGTGGCCAATCAGAGCATAACTGGGGGCAGGCTGTCGTTGCGATCAACAAACTTTCACTATTTCTGTGAGTTTATAACAAACGGCAGCACCTCCAGACTGCTGCCTGCTAGCCTAGCATGCTAACAGTAACTGTTCATCACCTCTACTTTACCAGTTAGAAACTAAAGTCCAGTTTTTCTTTCCACCCTAAAGCACATTCAGACATGAACAAACTGAATGTGTTGGTTTGGATACTTAATGCTCATTACCGTAATATTTACAAAATCTAACGTAAACAGGCATTCAGCTTGGTGAGAAGTTGATATGCTTTGATACAAAAAACATTTAAATTTTTAAGTGACTCAGTTTTTTACTCCACTCCAACTTTATTTATAAAGCACTTTAAAAACCCAGGAAGAGGGGGACAAAGTGCATGCACTACGAGATAGGTGTGTGTATTGCCTTGCATCTGGCGATATGATTCGTATCCCGGTACATAGGTCATGATATATACAGTATATCCCGATATTAAAGTATAAGGAGATTATTGCGATTTTTTTTTTTTTTAAATATATGACTTAAGAAACAACTAATCTGTAAATGTGTGCACCTTCATGAGAACATTATGTATGAAATAAATTTTATTGGCATATTTTACACTCAAAATATTGGCTTTAACATGCCATGTGCCAACAACTTAAAATAAAAAAATAACATACAATCTGCCTGTGGCTTTTAAACCACCTTTGACTTTAGTGCAACATGACTTTAGTGCAACATGACTGAAGTATATGCCTAGAATAACAAATAAATGCAGAAAATGAATACTTTCTTTTTAGATTTTATTGAAAAAACACAAGCTGGTCAAACATGCCCAACAAAATATAAAATAACAGTTTACATAAACTCAGCGCAATTTAAAAACCCTACGCCAAAGTAAATAGATGCATTTTTAAAAGAGATATAAAAACAGGCAGAGATTAAGCCTCTCTGATATGAAGTGGCAGTGCGTTCCATAGCTTTAGACCCACGACTGCAAAAGCTCGGTCGCTTCTGAGCTTTTTTCTGCCGTTTGGCACCGTTAGCAGTCGCTGGACAGCTGATTTAAGTGCCCGAGCAGGGACATAAGGGTGAAGAAGGTCTGCCAGGTACATTTGGGTGTGAGGCCATGCAATGATTTAAAAACAAATAAAATCAATCCTAATATGAACTAACAGCCAGCGTAAAGTGCTCAGGATGGGGTTAAATGTGCTCACATTTCTTTGTGCCAGTTAAAAGCTGTGCAGCAGCGTTCAGTACCTTCTGGAGACGGGAGATGGAGGATTTACTAATCCCCACATAAAGTGAGTTACAGTAGTGCAGTCGAGAGGTAAGAAAAGCATGGATCACGGTTGCTGAGTAAGCGTTGGTTTGGTTTTGGCCAGTTGCCTTGAATGAAAAAAGCTTGATTTGATAACAGCTCTGATCTGGCCTATCAGAAGTGAGTGTGTCATCTAGCTTAAACCCAAGGTTCACATTTTTACTTACGAGATGGTGCTGCTAAAATCCATGTAAAGGTCACTCAGCAGTATACTGTAAGTCTTTTTGTCAAGTTTGAATAAAAAAGGTGATAACTTGTACATTGGAAAATACAGTAAATATATCATAACGTCACAAAATCTCCAATTTACCTCTGAAATAAAAAAAACAGTGCCTTTTAAATTTGAGCACTGCACTTTGAAGAAAATCAATTAGCGTAGTAAACTAATCAATTTAATTCATTGCCCTGAAATTAGGTGCAATTAAATGAAATAATGAATATATTTTAAGTAATTTCAGAATTCACCACATTACTGCATCCTACTGTTAGAAGTAATATTAGCTGGCTCTATGCTCAGTAAATAAATCCCCTTCAAAGTAAAAGCACAATCCCTTTTTCTTTACTCTTGTCCTCTACAAGTGTCCACAACCCCCAGAAAATGGGTCTGTGACCCACAATTGTGTCCAGGTGAAAACCTATACTGTACTGTGATAGTGGCGTTAACACATTATTAAATGTGTTCATGGTGATGTTGATGGATCTCTGTGACAGTGGAGCTAAAAAGCCCAGCGACACCGGTTTTCATTTAATCATGCACGAAAGCACTTAAATCTGAAGTCCCTCATGAAATATAGTGAATAAGTGCCAGGATGGTAAAACCACAAGTATTTTTCAGTCCTTGAACCGTTGTCTAACTGTTAACACCCCGAGCAGCGGCTCGATCCAAAGCGGAGCTGCAATAAATCACACTATTCCCTCCGTCTCGACTCACAGGCCTCTCAGTTTACATTAACTTTTGTTACGTTTACACCGCCGCGTTCTCAGCTCTTTGTCTGCATGTCGGGGCATCAGCCCGTGCTCTGCAGCAGAAGCACATTTCGTAAACCGAATGTCAAGTAGAGTTTCATCTCCAGGCCCAATCAAATTATGTTAAATACCAAGATGCTCCACTGCTCATATCGATCCCTCTGTCGTCCTGCTGCTGCGATCAGATCCCTCTCTGCAGTCCCCAACCTGCACACAAGCATAAAACGGCCAACTGGAACCCACAGTATATTACTCAGAGCTGAGGTAATCAGGTTTGCTAATGTTGAAATGATCCGTGCAGGAAGAAGGTCAGAGTAAGGCTTTTTAATATCGCTCTGTTTGCAGCAGCTTGTGGCGCAATCGAAAGGGCAACTGTTTAAAGGCAATGGAAAATGTGATTGTCATTATGAGGAGTCGGTTTTCCTTTGATATTTGGACAAACAAACAAACAGCAACCACATTATTCCTCTCCAGTGGTGAACTTTAACAGCATGTAAATGTCAGAGATGACCTCGTCACTGTGGTCCCCTTTAGTGGGTGGATGCATTAGGCAGCAACAGAACATTGTGTCGTCGTTTTGGAAGCAGGATTAATAGACACGTGTGAGGACTTGTGTCAGCTCCAAGAGAACAGCTCGGATAGAAATAGAATCATTTATTGCTGAGTGAAATGTTCTAAAATGGTGTCAGTGACTTCAGCATTTGCAGTTAAACAAGTGTAAACTTTTCATGCCATGAGGGAAAGTTGTCTGTGTGCTTTAGCTATTCATTATTGGAGGCGTTGCAGTGTATCTTTTGTGATATTTCAAAAAATCCATAAAAGCTGCAAAAATGCAGGACAATGGAGTCAAAACATCATCAAACATGAACTCTTGTGTTTTATGTTGTGCATTTATTTGAGGCGACTGGACCTAAAGTTCAGTTAGGTAGGCACGCAGTCCTTTTGTGTGTTTTTGTTTTATTCTTTGTGATTTTGAGTCATTTTGTGTGTCTTTGATCATTTTGTGTCATTTTGGAGTCATTTTATGTATTGTCTTGTTTTTTGTGTATCGAGTAATTTTTGTTATTTTGTGTATTTTTCTTGTCATTTTGTGTCTTTGATCATTTTGCAGCCATTTTATGTATTTTCTTGTTGTTTTGTGTGTATTTAGTCATTTTGTGTATTTTCCTTATTTTGTGTATTTTCCTTATCGTTTTGTGTGTAGCCCAGAGGCCACCAGTTTACCATATCTTCTTTAGATATTCGATAGAAGGGGCGTCCGATAATTGTGCCAAACTACATAGCTTTTCTTATCTAATTAGAGTTGTGATTTGGTGCAAATATGTGAAATAAACACTGATCCTGCCATTGATCGTGTCTGTGACAATTCTTGTCTCTCTTTTTCTGACCTTATAAACCTCTTCTTGTCTTTGCAGGAAACCCAAAGTCGAAAAGACAAAACCCGATGTAGAGACGGAACAAAATCAGGCTCCCAAAAAGAAGAAAGGCTTCCTACCCGAGACCAAGAAACGGAAAAAACGCAACAAGCCCATTCTGGAGCCTGCGGCGATCAACTCGGCCTCCATGGACAAACCAGAGAAAGAGAAGGAACAAGTCAAAAAGAAACGGGATAAGAAAACTAAACAGAAGCGACCAGCGGACGGGGCTGGGGCTCAGGCCAATCCTGCAAAGAAGAGCAAAACGCTGCCTGAAAGCAAAGCAGCCAAGAAGAAGAAGAAGAAGAAGAAGAAAGCCCAGGCAGGAGGGCAGGAGTGACACCATGAAGCTTTAGTCATTCATTTTAAAGTGTGTTTAACCCTCCCAAAGCTTCAGGTTTGTAGGAAGGAAAGACTATTTTTCTAGCATGAGCCTATTTTTCAGTGGAAGAAAATAAATGTCTCCATATGTGGGAGTCTTTCTACTCTGCTCACATTACAGTGTAAATGTATCAGACTGCAAATGTGAACAATAACACCTTTAATCGAGTAAAATCTGATCTATTCAACTCCATCCATCTGAACATCCTGGGATTTTATACAGTTTGTTTGTGTCCTTCAGCTTCAAAAAATATATATACACATCCTAATAAATGCCTAGAAAATAAGAGCCTACACAATGTGAAAGTGGAAATTAATTGATTAGAACAGTGGTTTTCAGCTGGCCTGGCTCAAGTTCCACATGATCCACAACCTCACTTGGGAACTGTTTTTAAATTTACATTTCACAAATTTACTACCAATGGGCTACAGTATATGCACGCTTCACTTCCGCGTTTGAGTGAAGACCGTGAAAGAACTTCCGGTTTTTAACCCTACTGTATTATGACAAATGACTATAGTGTTCATATTAATGTCACGCAACTTAGCAGCAGCAGTAAATAGCAGCGGACATCTTATACATTTGCATAAGCTGCTGGCATTTCACAGTTTTCAACAGTTTTTCCCATTTATTCAGAGTTGTTTTATGTTTAGCTAGGCACTAATGCTACTTTAACACAGTAGCTACAGCTATGTTTTGGTAGCATTTCTTACCTTGTATAAAACCTAATGTCCTCATCTGAAGCAGCAAACCGTTCCAATCCGTTCTCTGCTCCCAAACACCAGGACGAGGTGCAGGAAGGGAGTAATTATTCCATTCAAAAAGAACGGGGACCGCTCCATTGACACCCTTTGATTGCATTTGATCGCTCCTTCACGTCGAGGGTAGGGTTTATTTCTTTGGATGTTGATGATCCACTTTTTTGCAGCTTATCCTCTTTTGGAATTGTTAAAAAACTCAAAGCAAAACTACATCGAGCTGAAGCTACACTTGGTATATTGATGTGCCATCTCCTTCATCTTTTGGCTGTCATTGTGTAGACACACAACCACACAAACAGGCACAATAACACAAAACTGAAAAACACGTTTCATAAGTGTAACCCCCAATTTCCACTGGATGCGGCTCCGCTGCGTTACGTCTCCGCCGCGCCACTCATAGGTTTCCACTTCTCCACTGTTTTGACTGTCCGAAGGCGATAACAGGAAATACTTAGTCGTCTTATTTTCAACCGGAAATACGTCACGTCTCACTGTGCAAATAGCCCATAAGGTGAGACGACGATAGATGAAACAAGTGCCCTTCAAAATAAAGAAGTAGGAGCTTTTTTGAAATGGTTTTGCCCACTTAAATTTCCAGTACCCACTGAAAACAGCCTCTGAGTTTGACCCACACGTTTTGATTTCCTAGATTTATATTTAACCTTTTTTTGCCTCAAGCAGTGTCATAAAATGTCTGGCGTAAATCACGCCAATCATTGCTTTCTTTGATAAATAAAAGCAGCCCAAACAAGATGCCAAGGCTAAAACAATCGCATCCCCAGGGCGGTGTGTAGCTCAGTGGGTAGAGCGCCCGCCCCATGTACGGAGGCTGTAGCTCCTCTCCTGCAGCGGGTCCAGGTTCAATTCCCGGCCTGGGACCCCTTCCTGCGTGTCATTCCCTGCTCTCTCTGACCCCCTTCCTGTCTAGCAACTGTCATATAAAGGCCACTAGAGCCAAAAAAAAATCTTAAAAAAAAAAAACAATCGCATCCCCACATGATCATGAATCCATATTGCGTGCTAACACTATGTAAGCACTGTTTATATCAGATGTGCCCAATCCTGGTCCTCAAGAGCCCCTATCCAGCATCTTTTAGATGTTTGCCTCTTCCAACACCCCTGATTGAAATGACCATGATCATTATCAGGCTTCTACAGAGCTTGATGGTGAGTTAATCATTTGAATCAGGTGTGTTGGAAGAGGGAAACATCTAAAACATGCTGGACAGTGGCTCTTGAGGACCAGATTTGGGCCCCCCTGGTTTATATAACATATAGTGAAACCCCTAAAAGCTGCATTGTTGGGATTATTTTGCAGGTTTTCAATCATTTCTGGGTGAGAAATGAAATCCTTAGCTGTAACCGACAGTATTATGTTTTGGTGTCACACTGGGTCATGGAGTCTTTATTGAAGTAATGGCTCATTCTGACCAGTGGATTTTTGGTGTTAAATTCCTCTCACTGGCCGAGCGCCAACGCAACCCCGTTACGCAACATTTCTACGTCAGCAGCCTGTGCTCAGCGCGTCGATGAAGCGAGTCGCTCTGCTTTTAACTGAAGGTGAACCATCGCACGGGGGCCCTATTTCAGCTGTCAGCAGAAATGATGCAGTGGCCCACAAATGGATTACTATACAGGACATGAAGCCAAGCAGCCATAAATCTGAGAGGCAGAACCACCATCCATCTCTAATTTCATCTGGTCTGCTTCACCAGCGTGCAGTGCAGGGACCCTCTCCCACACAAAACATGTAAATGTTTGATCCAGTACTCCCACTGCTCTGTCCTATGGGCATTCAATGACTGGGAATGTGCAAATAGACTAAAACCTTTCACTGTGTCACAGTGAAAATGCACTACTTTATTTTGCTAAACGCCTACATTTGGTATAAAAATAGTAGAATTTGCTGTAATTATTACAACATGTGAGGGTGCCCTGTAAGTGTAAGAATACAGAATATAAATGAAGCATATAATAGCTTTATTCCTCCTATTATCATCAATAATTACGGTACTGACACATTTAACCCTTGAGGTCAAATTGACCCCAGAGGAACTCCAATGAGTGCAATGTGCATTCAGCATATTGAAAAAAATATTATAATTTTCTGCTTAATCAACTGTACACATCAAATTAGGAAATCATGAAAAATGAAGCTTAAAAAAAGCAACTTTTTTTTTGAACGACAAACATTGAAGGGGGTCAAATTGACCCAAAGTATGCATGGTGGATTAGTGGTTAGCACGTCTGCCTCACACCAAGAAGGTCCTGGGTTCAAGCCCTGGGGTGGACACTTGGGTCCTTTCTGTGTGGAGTTTGCATGTTTCCTCCGGGTACTCCGGCTTCCTCCCACAATCCAAAAACACGACTGTAAGGTTGATTGGGGTCTCTAATTTGCCCATAGGAGTGAATGAGAGTGAGTGGTTGTCTGTCTGTGTTGCCCTGTGATGGACTGGCGCCCTGTTCAGGGTGTACCCCCGCCCAGCGCCCTATGAGAGCCGGAGATTGGCACCGGCAGACCCCCGCGACCCTGATAAACGGGAATAAGCGGGTATGAAGATGGATAAATACTGCCCTGAAGTTATTTTGCCTGGTAGAATTTTTCCTTGTTGGTTATAAATCAAAACAGTAACATTTAGTTAAAAATAATCAAGCATCCTCCACATTGTGTACTTCAACAATATGCCAAAATCCATATTTTATTATTTCATTATTTTTTTTTTTTAATCTCAAGATGTGCACAGCATCCCTAACTGTGTGTTGTATTAGATCATCTGAAGAAAGATCACATTCCGTTAGTAATGTGGTGCTACTACACAAAGCTGAACACATAATCAATCTACGCACGGTGTGAGTAAATGTGAAGCAGGTGGGAGAGATTGATTGTCCTACCAACAGACTGCAGGAGAAACCTAACGAGACCAAATCAATCAATGAACTCCATCTCACAGCTTCTGTTTATTAGCAACGGGTCACATGACAACATGGATGTGATGTGATGGAGGTCATGGGCAGTGACAGTCAGTGCGATCTGCTCAACTCCAGTTTGGCTTCTAATCAGTTTTAGTATCTTTTAGCTTCCGTGTTTTAATGCTGTGGTAGCAACCAATTAAGTTTTATTATTATAAAAACTAACCTCTCAACATGACCTTATTCCTAGGGCTGCTACTTCCTTGTTATGGGTGTAACTACACAAAATACAGTTAAACGCAAACTGAGGTTTAATTTAAGAAAGTGTACGTTAAAGTAGGTTAAACGTAGCCATAGCCCCCGGGACTACAATTACATTTCTGGAGCTTTTATACATAAGTGCAATGTGCCTGTATCACCATGCCAGGATAGCCGAGTGGTCTAAGGTGCCTCACTCACCGCTAATGTGGGTTTGAATCCCACATTTCACAAAAAAATTTTTTCATTTTATCATATTTAACACAGCAAATTCCACCTTTAAAAAAACATATCTGACAAAAATAAACATTTTAGGGTTAGGGATAGAGTTATAGGGCTAAAATAAAAGCTAGCTAAAAATAAATATGAGCTAAAATACAAATGACTGAACTTTAAGTCACGTGGTGCACCTATCACGTGACCTAAACTGGCCATTGAGGGGTGCTGCGTATGGATAGACTGGCAGTCTACAGGTACGGCTAACGTACCCGTAGCCACGGCCTTAATTTAAACATAAAGACATCTCACCTCTCTTTAAATTAAAAGAAGCAGTTTCCTCTTCCATCATTTCAGATTCCAAGTGATTGATTTGGACAATCTGGATTAAATGGGAGCTTAAGGTTATGTTTGTCATTAAAGATTTGCATCGAGTCTTTAAGATTAACTGGTTTTCGGGAACACATATTATATCTAACTTGGAATAATTAGAATTCCCATCTGAGATGATTGTTACAGCTCTCAGCATGGCCATCCTCCCTCTCACCTGAAACACCTGTAATCAGGTGGAGAGGGAGGAGGAGATCTATACCATTGACCAGCAGCAGACGTGGGGAGAGTTACTTCTGCTGCCCACTAGATATTTGTGTTTGTAATTTTAGTGTAGGCTGGTGATTACTGGTAGTCCTGTTTTTGTGTTAATTCATGTAGATTTAGTGTTGTTGACATTTTTGTAGTTTTAGAGGTTGGACACTGGGTGTGACATCCCAGTGTCCTCCCTAGTTTGGCCAAGGTCTCCAGTCTCTTTTGTTTGTTTACGTTTTTTTTTTTTTATTCTGTTGCTACTTTTTAAGAACTTTGCTTTATCAAGCACTTTAAAATTTAGATTTCTGTTTAGTGTCATTTAAGTTGCAGCCCCTCAAGCCTTTGGATAGACATCCTAGTGCGGGTGAATATTGATTCAAAAATTACTTTTTGAATCAATGCTTATGTCTCTTGTTTATTGGTACTAGTACATGTTGCATAGTAGTAGTAGAAAATAGGGCTGAGGAAAAAAAAATGATTTAATTGATTTATCAAATTTGTAGATAAAAACTATTTTTATTTTGCAAATTTGAGTTTTTTTTTTTTTTTTTTTTTTCAGACTTTTTTTGCATTCCGTCGTTGTGGGCCCTTTTATTCGCAATATGCTGAGATGCTGAGGGAAGAGCTTTTTTTTTTTTGTAATGTTGTAAAATATGTGGTTTTCTGATTTCTTAATCAGAAATTTTTAGCTTATGTGAAGTTGCTGTTGCACTTTTGCTTAAACCTGGATTAAAGCTTTAAATTGTTGAATTTTGGGATTGTTTTATGCATTTTAACTTTTGAGGACAATCACAACATTAAAGTTGCACCTTTGACACCATGTCTGCAGTCATTTTTAAGTGCATCGAAACTCAAATTTGTCATTAAAAAATCTGAGATTTTTTTTTTTTAGGCAAAATTACCCAGCCCTAGTAAAAAATGTCAATAGTATTTAGATTTTTTTTTTTTTTTTTTTTCAATTAATGCTTTTGTTAAAATAAGCAATACATTCAAAATCCTTTATTATATCAGGTTTTAACTTCTCCATATTTTCATTCAATGAATATGAGAAACAGAAAATGTCTTTTGATTTATTTTGCTACAGCTTGCATGACCAGTTGGGAAGCACTGTTTTATACAACATGGTACATACTGTAACCTTAATGTCACCAGAAAAAGTGGTGGCAGTGCCTAGTATTCCTCAGAAATAAAGAATGAAATGAATCTGCAGCAAACGTTAGAAACAAAAAGAAAATCCATCTCCTGAGACAATGACAGCAGGGTGAGAATGTTTCGTCCTTTCCTTCTGAACGGACTGAGACGTGCCAGACCAATCTACTAATGCAGCTCAGAGTCTGCTGTGAAGTGGAGGGCGAAGCAGCCTGATCAGTATGTCAGGCCTGTTTCTGATTCCTCCTTCACCAACAGTGGAATCCAATGCATTCCTGCTCAACATCTTCTACACGTTTGTCTTTCAGCTGTTTCTTCTGCTGCTTTTGTTCTTGTCGCAGCCTTTTGAAGTTGGACGCTGCTCAGCAGGCATGTTGGCAGGATGCTGCCAGTGTTGGGTTTACACCCAGTGAGCCCCGGAAACTCATTAATTAGCACTCGCTTTATTTGTCAGGCTCATCCTGAGTTGTCTGTAAATGCAGCTCTGCTCACAGGCGAGGGAAAGAAACCTTCCTGTTCCCTCAGTAATAATTTACAAGACACGCTCGTTTCATTTCCTCTGCTGCTGAGAGATGAGCATCGGTGTGGAAGAGAACAATCCAAACAAGTGACTTGTCCTGATCGCTGCACGACTCAGACCACAGGAACAAACAGATAACTCATATAGGAAAGAGTACGGTATAGCTCTAGGCTGCAGTTATGGCTCGACTCCACAACAATCAATAAATAAAAGTTAATAAATATTGTCCCAGGGTGCACTTTGTGTTTTAATTTACAAAACTGAATCACCGACAGTAGAATTTCCGTTGAGATTAAGCTTTTCTGTCGCTGTGCGTATACACACTCTGACAAACAGTCTCAGAGAGTCGGACCCCTGAGATAGAAAAACCCAGAAAAATGGCCTCATTAATTCTAAATTAGGCGCCGCAAAAATAATTAGGCTATTCCCAGAGCAAGCCGAGTCCATAAATGTCTCCTCCAATGTCCCACTAACTCCCTTCTGCAGCCTTGAAGCCACACTTTCACACAGCAGATATCTAAAGTCATTCAATCTTTGACATGTGATCCAACCTGGAGGTGGATTTCTAAACTCTGAAACACATTTATCTCTCTCTCACTCGCCTCCATCACTTCATATTTCTCTTTTCATCATCATAGAAGACCAAAAACCATTAGTGGTTTGTGTTGGTAGACTAATGGATCAACTATATCCTTTCCTAGTTGTTTACATACACTCAAAAAGCTATCGATCACTAAGAAAGTTCCTGGATTTCTATCCTTTCATACCCATTAGCAGTCAATTACCTCCAGTTTATTGCTTATTTCAAAGCCTTGGACCTCTGCTCAACACTCAAGCTGTTTACTTTCACTTCTAACTACTTACCTACCTCCTAAATATAGCCAGGCTCCAATCCATATTCATTTCCTTCCTTCCACTGACCTTCATTCCTCTCTACTTACAGCACTTCTCATCGTTCCTCTGCACTGACCTTCATTTATTCTCTGCTGATTTGAATTCGTTTTAAGGACCTGACATCTATTCCGTCGACCTTTTTTATTTCTACAAACTGACCCCCATCTGTACAGTCTCATGATACTGCATCAAGGACTTTATTGCAATAAATTCATACCACTTCTCCTGGCCAACAATCTTGAGCAGAGGTGGGCAACTTCTATCACAGCAGGGGCCACAAAAATGTGTTTGTTTGATCAAAGGGCCACATGATCAACATTCATGTCAGCATTTAGGATAATGACCAATCTGAGCATTAACACAGGAAAAAACAAAACGTTTTTATAGTCATTTTGTGTGTTATTCTGTCATTTTATGTATGTTTGTTCATGTCTTTCCTGTTAGGATTGCATTTTGTGCATTTCTGTTCTCCTTTTGTGTATTTTCCTGTAAAATGTAGGTTTTTTTTGTAGTCGTATTGGTAATTGTGTTCTCATTTTGCATTTTTTGGAGTAAATTTTATCTATTTTAGTTGTTGTTTTGCTTGTTTGTTGGAACTGTGGGTTTGCGGAATCATTTTTTAGTGTTTTTGTTGTCTTTTTCCGTACTTTTGTTGTCATTTTCTGTAGTTTTGTAAATTGTTTGAGTGATTTTGTGTATTTTCTGTTGTCTTTTTGTGTTATTTGGAGTAATGTTGTCTATTACTGTTGTCAATTGTTAATTTTTGTAGTAGTTTTGTATGTTTTTGGAGTGTTTTCTGTGTTTTTCTTGTCTTTTACTGTATTTTTCTGCAATGCTGTAATTTTGTGTATTTTTTAATGTATTCTTGCTTTTGTTTTGTGCATTTTTCTGTCATTTCGTACGTTTACTTTGGGGGCCGCAAAAAATTAGACCGAGGGCCGCATGTGGCCCCCGGGCCACCAGTTGCCCATGTCTAATGAAAGCATTAGTTAAGATAAGCAGCATATACAGGAATAGGACATAAAAAAGGCAGTAAAACTGGGAAAAATAAATCAATACACAATTATTGGTACATAAATAGACCTACACATTTGCAGACATTCATATATACAGTATTTATATATTCCATAGTTTGTGTGTGTTTGATGTCCAGCTCATTAAACAGTCTTCATGCACCGTGGGGGGATCAGTCTGTCACTGGGGGGGTGTGGGGAGGCTTCCTGTGGAAGAGGATGACCATCAAAATATCACTGGCCCTCATTGTGGGAGGCTCTACTCCATCCAGAAGGATAAAACTCTAGCCACACCTCATAAAATAATAAGTATTTCACTAACAGCCTGTCTAATGTCATTAACTGACTGTGCATGACAGACGCACAACACTTCCGGGAGCAGTTACGTAATTCATATATTTCCTCTCACCACAGATGATTTCCTTCAATGAATTACAATGGTGGAGCATGCATACCGTAGAAGATTCTCATCTACAAATGGTTTTGGAGAAAGCACACGATCAAATGTGCAATGCATTAGTCATTTTATCTTCTTGACTCAGTTCCAATTTGCCTGCAGAGAGAAATACTTCCATTTGGTTGAACCCATTCCAATTAATAATATAAGATAGATTGCCTCACTGTCAGTTCATCTTCCTGGACTTGTGTGTTGCCAAGATATTTGGTTTTTCTCTTTATAAAATGTTCTCAAGGACAATAAGGTACATGCTTTCCTTTTAGTTTGGCATGATGAAGCTTGAGTTTAAGCAGAACTTTGAGTGAATCTATAGACTGATTGAACAAGCCAAAAGTAGGGCTGGGCGATATGGACCAAAACTCATAACTCAATATTTTTTTCTCAATATACAATCAAAATCTGAATAAATTTTGATAATTTTAATTCAAATGAAGTCTTGCCTGAAAGACATTTCTGGATTAATTTTTCTGATGCAAAAAGCAACACAGGCACATTATTAACTAACCACTTTTGCAGCTTCTTCTCCTCTAAGGGACAGCACATGTGAGTGGGTTCTGTAGTGTATCTTGTTTAGGGGAAGGTCCTACTTAGGATGCAGTCTGTGATCCATCTAACTGTACTTTTTTATTAGTATAACAAAACAAGAGAACAACAAAAACATTAGGATGGTCACTAACACAAATTCAAAGCATCTCAGCACCACGGACAGCGAATGCTTTATTTTGACACTCACTTTAAACATTTCAACTCAGAGCCTCTATCAGTAGCTATAAAGTCTAGTAAAACTGGCACAGCGGCCCACATGTTCACAAACACTATTTCAATATAAAGTACTATAGGCTTACTCACCTCTATTTGAAGGGCATACGACAAGCCTTGCGCTAAGCGAACTCGTCCACAATGCTCTGTATGTCCATTTTCTTTGCTCTCTCATTCTCTATGGACATCATGGTAAGTCCACTCTGTTTCTCCTGTCCCACTGTGCTCCTCAACTGGTTTTTAATGAGTTTTAACTTGGAGAATGAGCAGGACACGTGACTGACGTGCGCGCACACTCTGCAGAAACCATGTTGTTTACATATGTGACGCTTGAAAAATGGCAATGAATGAACCACTGTTAAGGCTCGTAAATAGTTGGTGGTATGTAGAAAGCTTGTCACCTGAGGACGCGGCTGCTTATTTGAGGAAACTCACTTTAAGTACAGGTGAATCATTGTGGGACCCATGCAGCGTTCCTGGTCATTCGATGTGTGCTCCTGACCTGATGTTCAACGGCCAGACATTTATACATATCTGATAGACAAACCCAGTGTACATACGAAAGAAAACCTATATGCATTAAGCCTGTAGATGCTTATAACTGTTATGAATGGGCAGGAGACGAGCTGCTGGATCCTGTTAACGAAGGTTTCCTTGTATTTCCGTATATTCTGATCAGTTTCAACGGATGAGTTTCCATCTCTACATTAAGCCTCACTGTCCCATGTCTGCATATCAGTCCATTTACACTTTTTACTGGATCCAGACTGATAGATCGCTCCTTCCGCTCCTGTGCACCATCGCCTCAGCAGTCCTCCGGTTGTTTTGCACCAAGCCTGCGCGAGCATGCACCTAATTTAGTATGCATACGTCACACGAAATGGGTCTATATAACTCCTGTATAGATCTGCATGATGGGTGATGGTAAACCGACTGCTCATACTCAGGGCGCCTCTGGGCACAAGTCATGGAGGGCCCGCCTTCTCCAGCTCCCCTGAGTCGTGGTAGGGGCCCGGCTCCCTGGGCCCGGGCCAGAAGCGTGTCGCCCTCCCAGCACCCCCATAGCTTTGCTCCTGAGTCTAACGTTTGGTGTTGAGGATAAGGGAATGTTGGTCCGTACAGTGTGAGAACATGAATCGTGAGCTGCGCACATTCGGGCTCTGCACATGAGTTGCACAGTTTGAGCTGGAGCTGAGTACAACGATTGAAAAAATCGCACAGTGTATTCCAGCCTTTAAGGGTTGCAACCTCAGGCTTGATCACCCTGTAGCTGGCCACCTTTGATGAGGGTTTTTTGTGTTAAAAAGGCCGAAACTCAAAGGAACACTACTGATGATGCGATGATCGTAAAATGTACAGCCTTTCCATTTTTGAGACAAAGCTCCCAGCCATTCTCAAATGGTAAACCTCATGTTATTACCATCTTATAGCATAAAGGACAATATAACATCACGTCTCGTGTTCAGTAATTCTTAGTGGTCAATGAACAATGTCTGCAAACAAAAGCACAACAAACTCTAAAATCCACTTTGTAATATGTGTGCCTACAGACAGCTGCAGTTTTTATTTAGATGTTTGTCTTGTTCACCCAGGTTTTTCTTGTTGTAGGATGGAAAAAATGCTAATTTCAGTGATAAATACAGTGCACATTGACATTTACACCATAGATAAAATAGGCTCTCAGCCTCCCATTCATTTGAGGGCAGGGCTTAAGTGGCTCTCATGATAGTAAAGGTTGCAGACCCCCTGAAAAAGCCCATCATTTAACTTATTCAGACTCATCTTGTACACGTCTGAATGAATTTGGAGTTTTCTTTTTCTCTACGCTCAGCTTTAAATCCTCAGTCTTGCTCCAAAGTGTTATTTCTCTGCTTCATTTTCTGTTAGTTTTCTTTGGAGCCAAAGCATCTATGACGTTGGAGACTTTTATATTAAGCTCATCCAAGAGTTTATCAGCCACCTCCGCACTCAGGATTGGTGTCACGGCTAGGGCTTCCATTAATTCAGCCCAGGCACAGATGTCACTTGTGAACTTTTTCTTAAAAAACACAGAGGTTGATTTAACAGATGTTTCTAAAAAAAAAGAAATAAAAAAAAAGACAGAAATGATCAGAGAGAGGCAGGTCTCTCATATCAGCAACAAAGATAGAGATCATTAGATCCTAAGTGTAAATATGAGTGTGTGTCAGTATCATTATGGCTGATGGTTCTCATAGATAACTTGTGAGAGGATGTTTGTGTATGCGTGATGCAAATTTCCAACGGTACGATGACACACACACAGATGATCACCGTCAAGTATTTATGTATCACATATTTATTTATAAACTTTGAATATTACATAGTTTCTTTTTATAAGGCAGATTATATGGAATCAGAGAGAAGATGGTACCGCAAAACATTCCAGCTCTCGTATTGTCATACATTTACAGTGAAGGCTTAGAAGAAATCCCACTAATTAACTAATAGGCCCACTATCATACAGTATACAGGATCAAAATAAAACCCAAAAAAGGGGGTTTGCTTCAATAGCAAGCCTCAATTGGAAGATTCCTCAGTTTATTACATGTAAGAGAATACATTATAGATACTCCAAAATGAAAAGATTAGCGCTAAAACTCTACTATCCAACTCTAGAAAGAAATCAATCCAATGTGCATAACTACAGCAACATGTCTTGCATCCTAAAGCTACCTACAGATGTCTAACAGACATTGGAGGACAGTACCTTATGCAAAAGATGCTAAGTCACTTAATCGAAGGAAAAATACTACGCAAAACAAATAAGACGTTTTTCTATATCCTATTTGCAGCATTGCACTGCCTAAGAGCACCACAACATCCATTATAGTCTAACTACATACTGGTAGTGTGTCAGAGGACATGCCAAGGAAGATCAGCGAGCCATCCGTGGTGTGTGTGTGTTGTGTCACCAGCTCCGAATAATTCAACACGACCGTGTGTCACATCCCAGCGAGGAATTAAAAGTTTAGACATATCTGAGGCTTGAACAATTATTTTAGGCTGGGGATGGGGTGGGGGCTGGGTGGTGGTGGGGAGTCCAAGAGTCGAAGCAGGCAAAAACTTCACAGTCTTAGAAGCAGTTAGCGGCTGAGTAAATACTATGTGGAATCAGGAAATTGTGTCTCTGTACGATTTTACAATTAGATATCCCAACGCCTGTCAGACTTCCTCATTGTCACACTCTCCGTTAGTCTTTTTTTAGGCCATTTGGACATGCATGGACTGTGACCATAGGCGTTTCTGCCTATAGGCAGACTATGAATGTGCAAAGAGCCCCGAGAGCCACAAGTGGGCCCCAAAAATGAGTCAACTACTTCATCTGAGAAGAATGAAATGTACCTATCTTAATACCTAATGTACTTAAAAATTAAATGTAGGATATACAAATAAAAAAAACCTGCTGCTAGTGTTTCTTAAGTGTAATTCAGTAAAAACCGATGGACCTCAAAGTCATGCAGTGATGTTGGTTTTAACTGGATCATTGACAGAGACCTGTCATTGAGGAGGCTGTGGACCATTTAATACATTTGGAATCTCTTCATGTGATTTGGCACCTAGAGGCCCCCAAACAGCATCTCGTAACCGGCCCCCCACCAAGCTAGAAACTGCTCTAACTGCATGTGACCTGTTTGCAGTAGGTTTGGAGGTAGATCGGGTCATTAAATAATTAGAGGAAATCTATTCTATGTCCCTGGGTCCTTGAATGTAGTGGCTGTGACTAAAAATGTATTTTACTATACACTGGTATGACTGTTGGGAATAAATTAGGGTTTCTCTGCACTTGGTGTTTCCGTAATAGTAATTTTATACTTATTTCTGGACCATTAGGAAAGAGTAGTTTTTTTTTTTAATTCTCTGCATCCCCTATTTTGAATATATTCAGGTTTTTTTTTCCATTTTTTTTTTCAATCAACCCTATGGTTGAAGACCAGTCGTGTTGCAGGCAAAAATTTGGCAATTTTTCCTGCAACATACTTGAAAATCTTCAATATGTTTTTTTTTTTTTTTTTTTTTTTTTTTGTGGTTGCTTCTGTGTCAGTTTATCAACGAGAACCACAAGTTTCAGACAAGTCAGCTGATTAAAGATTAGTTTTTGTTCACTAAAAAGGGTTTAAAAATAAGACGCAGTCCAGGGTCCACTAGTATCATTTTTTCCCCAAGCCCTTTTTTTTAAGGATATCTCAAAACACTTCATAAATTGTTAGCATTATTTTTTAATTCCTTTAATCATCTATATTAAATTTAAACAAGTCTCGTCATCTCTCATTTAAAATAACGAGAACCTCGGCTGTAGCGTAACCGTAAAGTTAAGGGCCTCCTAATGTTATCTACCATGATCAAATTTAAAAGAAAAAAACTTTTTATTGGCCCCATCACCTTAGGTATATGTTATCTTCATACTTTACGGTTTGTGTGACTGCACTGAATCTGTGTGTGCGGAATAGAACAGTTGGCAGTTTGAGAAATACTGTCACTTTTAATCCACTAAACTAACATTCTAACTACCATATCGAGTCTGTTGAAAGCAATTTAGAACCAATGGAATCGAAGCTGGTGGTGGATAAAACTGGTGTAAATACAGATGTGATCATCTTAGTAAGGCTGAGTGAGCTCTCCTTGAAGATACAGTTTCTCATTAAAGAAGCGTCTTCAGTGCTGACCTGAATTAAAGCCTAAAAGTGTTGATGACCCAGGATTGGCCTCAAAGGGATGCAAGGCAATTCCTAAAAACAGATGATCAACACCTAAACATTCTGTAGTTGATCCATTCAACTCCCATTGCATTTAAAATTAAATTCCATGACCTGAATTAACATTCCTAATCATTCCTCTCGTCAAATCAGCTTCAAGATGGAAAAAGTCCCAAGAAAGAAAAGCTAGTAGAAAACAACTATAAACTTTAGCATTGTTTCCTAAAGTATGAGGCCAGACCCTGAGAAGGGCTACAAAGGTGATATTATTGGTCAAATCTATTGGTTACACAATTACAGTGTTTGAATTCAACATAACTGTGTTTGTGAGAGTGTGTGACATATAATTAAAAGGGCTCATCAACGTTTAGAAACCACTGCACAATGTTTGCCATGGGGCGGGAATCTCCTCCCATAGTTTGGGAGAAATAAATTGAAATATTAAGTGACTTTCTTTGAAATGATATAAACGGGGACCAACCATCATTTTCCCTCAGACGCTGTGATTAACTATGCATGTGGTGGTAAGTCAGGGACTGTGGGTGTCTGCAGTCCTTGTGCCTTATTGCTTTTCCTGTTTATTCCACAGTCTCGTGCCCTGAAGGTGTTTTTTTTTTTTTTTTAACCAGTTAACAGTCCAGAGGAACTGGCTCGTGCGCCGCTGCCGGTTTATCCTCCGCGCGCCTCACGATGACGCACGGCCTCGCGGACCCACCGCCAGCAGCGCGCGTCGGGCTGCGACTGTCGCGCTCGTATTCCTCCTGCGCGCGCTGGATCTTCCTCTTCTTCAGCTTCCTCTTGTGGAAATGGAACGTTGCCAGGGAAACCAAGACGATCCCCACGAGGACGGCCACCAACACGAGGAGCGCGAGGGCGGAGGAAAAGGGCGGGAGGGTAAGCACGAGCTGCTGCGTGTAGGTGTCGTTACCGGCCTGGACCCGGCCCGGCGGCACCGACGGATCCGAGCCGGCTTCGGTTCTGGCCGTCATGTGGTCACCTGCAACGGGAGGAAGACACGTGATTAGGAAGGTGCACCAATTAATACCCCCCCCACCCCCAACCCACCCGCCCACCCAGTTCTATAACACACACACACACACACACACACACACACACACACACACACACACACACACACACACACACACACACACACACACACGCAATTCAAGCTTTTCGGGCTGTACCTTTTTCACTTTACAATTGATACATTGCTCTCTCTCTCTCTCTCTCTCTCTCTCTCTCTCTCTCTCTCTCTCTCTATCATTATTAATACTTTTTCTTTGCAACATGACATAAATTAACCAGAATCAAACAATGAATTGTGTATGTATACATGTACTTGTAAAGAATGTTTCTTTAGTTTTTAATTTTCTCGCCATTATCCTTTCTTCATAAACAATTACTGATTAGTTAAATGTTTTAACAAGTGACTTTCTAATTGGAAAACAGATTTTGGTTTATTTCCCCCTCCATGTCTCTTATTGTTTCTTGCACCACCGCTGAGGGACCAGTAAAGTGTTTAAACGACCAGTTTGGAGATCGGATGCTGCAGAAGTCAGAACAATGCATCGTGTCAAAGGGAGGCCTGCACGCGCGGTGGCGCGCGACATTCTATCTTCTTCACGCACAGATTATTTCACGCACTCATCACCTCACGCCTTCATTATGAACACGGATCATTAGCTGGTTGCTCACCTGGGGAAAAGCTCAGTCCGTAAGTGCACAGCCGCTCTGTGTGGAGGAGAAAACGGGATCGCGGTGACGCATTTCAAAGTGATGCTGATGATGCTGATGATGCTGAGCTCCGATCAGCCAAGACACTTTGACTGTCGCAATCTGCTGAGGCTGAGCACCCGGGGTGGTGTTTCCTCACCTAGAGGCAACGAGCAGAAGGAACCCCGTCTGTTTGGGAGAAGGTGATGGTTTAAAAACGGGGAAGAGGGCAGAGCAGATCTTGGTTTTCCCTGAGTCCTCCTCCTCCTCCTCCTCCTCCTCCTGTATCCTCCAGCATCTGAATGAAGAGCAGCAGCTGCATTAAGGTCTTTTGTAATCAGCTGACAGGAAGGAGCTCCCACCCCTCAACACTGTACATCTCCAAAACATGTAGGCTATACATCCCGTGTTTATGTTTACCAGTGAACAGGCAGATTAAAATAGGTAGATTAAGTCCATGTTCCTATGGGTGTGGCTATAGTTTCAAACCAGATTGAAGCATTTGGAACATTATCGTTGATTAATTTGAATCATTGGACTATTTTTGGATGAAAGTGGAATAATGATAACACTTCACCAAATACAAGAGTGGAAAAAGTATATTCATTTGATTAATTTAAAATGATTATGTCTTTAGAATCAGTTGCACAAACCAGCATGCACTTTGCAATTCAAAGGGAAACTAGTCCAAGTGCATGTGATGCCTCATCCAGATTAAATCGCTGGCTATTGTGCTTTGGTTGGACATGAACAGAATTGGTCCAATTAACATTCATTCATCTCAACACGTGTGTCCATATTCTATTTCAATTTCATATTTTTTTTTAATGTCTCACCTTACAAAGGACTTAAGATGGGGCTGAATTTTGCATTTTTCAATGCCTCGATTTATTAATATGCACAATTTTGTCCATGCTGAAAAATAATGAATTAACAAAAAGTTGTTCTTTAAAGTTTAAATGTATAGTCCACACATTATTTTAGTTTGATTTAGTTCATGTTTTTATACTTACCAATATAGAAACATTAATTATTTGAACATTATCAGTTTTCATGCTCTTGAACCGAATCTGCTTCTTGACTCAACATGTTAAAACATCTATTTAAACATTGTTTTTTTTTTATTTTCATTAGTAGTAAGAGGTTTAGCTAAAAAAAAATAATCCTAAATGAGTTCAATTCTGAGTTTCAACACGAGGTCAAAGACTTTTTGATCCCATTTCTCTGTCCTGACTAAATGAGCTCATGTCTTGACTCACGGCACAAATATTGAATTCGAATGAATTACTGTAATATAATGTAAAACTAAATATGTAAAAACCATCACAAAGAATTTTGTTACAGTCCCATTAACAGGTATATTAGGGGATACTTAAAAATGAATTTCTGTTTAATAATGATAAGACATTTATAGGAGTAGTGCAATATGGACATTTCTATTACTTAGGAATGAACGCATTCAGTCTCAATTTAGAATTTTGCATGAAGTTAATTGCCCTCTTTACATCTTTGACTCTTTCACTCCATAAGGTCAAACTAAAGTCATCTGATGTACCAGATTTAGCCTGAAAGCTCAAGATAAAGCATCACGCGTTTCTGCTCAAATTAAGTCTGATTCTGAACAGCTTTTCTATTCTTGCTTTACTAAAAACACAAGATTTATCGACCATTTGTCATCCAGAGGATGTGCTGAAGTTTAAAACAGCAGTGAAATACAAAACGAAGCAGAATAAATGTTTAGAAAACGCTAATCTGATGGGAACTTCACAGAATGGTTCATTTTATTAATGTCAGAGATAAAGAGCCATGTCTTGAGATGGCAAAAGGCTTTTCCTTTGCTCTATTAGAGACAATAAACTAAATAGCTTAGTAATGAATAGTTTTTCTTGTAGTAGATTTAAGACCTAATTTACAATGTAAATACTGTGTAGATGCAGTATGGATCGCTTTTGCCCAGACTCTCACACTTTTCTTTGCTTGACAGCGTTATCTAACTAATATAAAGCCGTCAAGCTGAAGTGATTAATGCCCTCTGCTCTATCGTAAGCATAATCTCCACAGTCATGGAGTTCACCATTGGATTACTGACATGTTGAGGGCAGACAGGGTTGTAGATCACTTATTTCCTGCTGTCATATCTAACTTTTGTACAGTCTTGGAGACCAAGGGCTATTCAACAAAAACAAATCCACAGATTCAGTAGCTTTCATTCAATTCTCTGTTATGAATGTGTGAGTGTAAGAGTGAAGGGGACTAATGATCTAAAATGCTTTAAAACTATTTAAATGCTACCCAAGTGTTTTAAAAGTACTTTCCATCTAAAGATGTTCATAAACTGTGTTCACAGCCCTGGTGTCACTATGCTTGCTGCTTTGAGCATCAGTAATATAAAAAAAAGAAGCATTATCAGCAGATTAATGAGCCTGAAGACTTAACGAAGTTCAAACCAGATGTCAGCGGTTTTATAATGTCATTCCTCGGGATGGTATAGCTTCAGGAAGTTATTATGGAAGCTGTAATTTTAGCTCCCATCAAAGCAATCTTGGCCCGAGTAGCACAGATAGGTCATAGTGTTACTAAATAATCCTCCCACTGTGAAATCTTTCAACAGCAATTATGAGTTGCCTCAATAAGTTGATGTGACACAAACGTGCATGGCTGCCTTCATTCCTGACTAAATGATAGTTCATGTTGCTACTGGGGCCAAAAAGGTCAGAAGGAAGAGTTACCGTAGTCTAATCCGCATAGTCGTGCACACTGTTGCGTTGTAATGTGTCACTTGGGTTTCACTGTATCTGACGAGCTGTGATCAAACAGTGTTTGCTTTAGTTTAATAAGTTCTAAGCGAGAAGGTCCCGGGTTCACTGGTTTTACTCTAGCATCTAAAACATGCATATGATGTTGATTGGAGTCTCTAAACTTGGAGTAGGAGTGAATGGGTGCCAATGTCTTTATGTTGGCCTGTTAACTGGTGTCCTGTACAGGGTGTACGCTACTACACACCTGATGTGCACAAAAGACAAGATAAATATTTTTCATTCACTGACATCAATTGCCCCATAAAAGGAGCACAATGCCAGTTCTTCCTGTTTGCCTAATCCCAACAGCAAATAAAAACTGCATTTATGTGGATACTTAAGCCCCTTCTGCATCACGCCGCATATATCTTTGTCTGGGTGATCTGATTCTGTCATTCTCACTCAACAGTTTCAGATTTTTAGTTTCATAATGTCTGTGACTTTTTTATTCACTGTAATTAAACAGAAGTTATAGTTTGGCTAGGACTCATGCACAGATACAAACAATTCTACGAATCAGGCCTAACCAGACGGGCCAAAGATTCTGTACATTCTGCTGCTTTGCTTTTTGAAAACCTGTATGATTTGGATGAATTTCAACATCTCCTACCGGCTTTTGCAGAGTCAGACTGAAGCTAAGACCAGTGCTGAGTCATCACTCCAAAACTAAGTACAGAGTTAGGAAAACTCAGATGTTAAGAAAAGGCTTGAAACACTGACTGAAACACTTCTGGAAAAACAAATCAAAGTTCATATTTTTATCAGAGCGTCATGAGGAAATGGACGTAAAGAATCAGCAGATACAAGAGGAACCAAATAAAGTAACACAAACTCTGGAAATGGAAAGCGAGACCATTCAGAATCTCCAATGTGAACTGGGAATATCTTGAACCAGGGAGAAGAATGCCACCGATCAATATCAAAAACTGACCTTACCTCCTCAAACATCTCAAGACTGCTGCGCCAGACTCCAGAGGGATAAAAAAGCAGAGGCAGACATTTTCCTAAGGCACATCAGGGGCATTCAGGAAGAGCTTTACCTGCAGAAATCTGTTCTTGAAGATGAGAGGATCAAATATATAAGCAGCAGGCTAATCTCAGGAAAAGGCTCAGGAACTGGCAGCTACTCTTCAGAAGGGTCAGAAAGGGCACTATCAAGTTAAGACTTATGCATTTTTTTTAACTCGAGAGAAGTTAAAACAACTGGAGGCTCAAGGACAAATAAAAACTGTGAAGACGAATATCACCAATGAGCAGGATTGAGTAATCTGCTGAAAATTAATTCTAGGGAAGCCAGGGTGAAACCAATACAATTTTATTTTCATCTCACCTGACAGGTAAAAAGAACACCAATATACTGAAGCACATGACAAGATGAGTCCAGTCTCCTTTTTAATTTTGTATCTTTAAAAAAAAAAAAAAGATAGGGTGCAATACCAGACAAAACCAGAAAAGGAGCACTTTTCAGTATTCAGACTTCATAAATTCCAAGATTCACACAGTATTTTCTCAGTCCTGCTTATGGACATGCTCCATCGCCTGTGGGGCATCATGAAAAATGAATGGCTTCGGAGGGAATGAGGGTCCCTGGATGATGAACTAACTGCAGATGAGTGCACTCTAAAAGATTCATGCAACTATTCAGGCACAGTTTAAAGTATGACATATGTTTGAGGACCGTTAAATGGAGGGCGATTATAGCACTTCTAGCAGTTTAAAATTCAGTCTGCAGTCTGGGTTAGAGACCCCAAAATGAAAAAACATCTCTGGAGCAGAGGCCAAGGAAGAGTCGGTCATTAGAGGACTTGAATGAAAAGACAGTAACACTATATATACACACACATCCATGTGCTCTCTGAATGTGAGTTGGGTTTTTTGCTGGTTTCCTCACATGAGCCAAAAGCAGATGAAGGCTAGGGTGCACAGTGGATTAGTGGTTAGCACATCTGCGTCACAGCAGAAGGGCCCTGGGATGGACACTTGGGTCCCTTCTGAATGGAGTTTGCATGTTCTCTCTGGTTTCCTCTCACTATCCAAAAACATTAGTGTGTCAGGGCCAAAATTGTTAGTTATGTTTATTAACTTATTTACTCATAGACCTTATTCTTTTATAGGCTTTAAGTTGAGACTTTTCATCTCTGCTGTCTCATGTTTTCTGCTCTCTTCTCGAGGTCAGCTTCTCAAAACACATTTTATCTCTCAGACACGGAGGCATCACACAGTCACATGCTTACACACACTCACATAGTCACACATACACACCCCATACACATCCATTCACACACACAAACACATAAACGCACACACCTCCACTCCCATGACAACCAGCAGATACCAGAACTGGTTGTTTTGACCCAAAGAAGAAACTGTCTCTTCTCACTCTCTCTTATCACCTCCACCCTGTACTCTTTATCTCCTGGGGGGAGGAGGGAGGGGGACGGAGGGGGAATATACGTGTTGAGTTAGAACTGTGTTTCACTCTGCCTTCGAACGTCCGGCCGGACGGTCACTAATGTTTGTTCCACTTTGTTCCATCTTTGTACTTTTTTTTTAACTTAGTTTTATAATAAACCTTTTTTTATAAAATCATCAATGCTTCGCCTGGACTCCATCACTCAACCAGAGCAATAAATCATGTCTCCAAATGAGGTCAACCGCAAATTTTGCCGTAACAAGTGCTAAGAACATATTGTACAAACACTTAGTCGTATAAGCACTCAGCTAATGATTATGTAGTTATAGTACGAGTGGAAAACTGCTGCTTCTTATTCAACAACACTAAGTATATTTATATGTATTAGTGCTGGACAAAGTTCCTTTCCACTTTCGACAGAAGGATGTCAACGTGACCTAACAAGCAATTTCATCTGTGTGAACACTCCTAGCACATCCCTGGATCTTCTTCAGTATCTTGTTAGACTTTGTACCAGTAACACATCCCTGTGTATCTTGCTGTATAAATTGGAAGCAGACCTGATGTTGGACAGGCAAACTTTTTGAAGCAACTCCAGGTTGTATTCACAAACTCTGTATCAACCTTTGCAAGTTTTGCTATTGCATCCAATTCCATCTCTACGTGCTCTTTCTTTCTTGAAGGTGAATTCTCTTCTATCAATTAGTGACTGTAGTCTGATTGCCTGTAGGATTGAATGGTGTGTCAGTGGTTGTCTTTTGGTGTGTATGTTTGCCCTGTGATGGATTGGTGGCCTGTCTAGGGTAAACTCCCATCTGTAGCCCGATGACAGCTGGTATAGGCACCAGCAGACCCCTGTGACCTAAAGAAGTAATTGTTTTTTAAAATGGATGGATGGATAGATGAAGACTACACTGATCATGGAAGTGATTGCACCCGACAGTCTAGAAGTGCTTGAGGGACTTGTTATGCCCTGCATCTAAGACATCATTGATTCCCTAGATACAGGACATCATCAATGTCCTAGATCTAGTGCAGGGGTCTGCAAGCTGCGGCTCTGGAGCCTCATGTGGCTCTTTGACTCTTTTGCAATGTCTCCCTGTAGCTTTAGGGTATTGTTGATTAATAGCATTAACTTCAAATAAAATTATGATAAACCAATTTGTTAACCTAAAAATAAATCACATTGTGTAATAACTCTGCCACCTTCCAACTTTAACTCCTGCAACATCTACAGACCATTAACTTTCCTTGCATTTGTGCCTAACCTTACATTTTAAATCTCTTGTAAGATAACTAAACAAACAAAAAGACTATTCTGGAAGAAAATAGAGATTGTATTTGACCGCCTCAGCATGCATGCTTAATATGTTGCAAGAAATTAGCAATTTGTGTTGCCCGACATGATCATGTGTTATCAACCTTAAGTTATTATTTGTAGCCCTTCCAATCCATTAACTCAGAAAATTATTCATTATTATTTTAACTGTGTACAATTTCATACACTGTATTGTCTTCATTAAGAAGGTTTTTTTTTTTGGCTGCGGAAGGACTTTAATCCAGGCAAAATGGCTCCTTTGAGAGTAAAGGTTGCAGACCCCTGATCTAGTGGATGATGCGCTGCAGTCTGTCCCTGTCCGTAGCTGCAGTGTACCAGATGGTGATGGAGGAGTGAGGATGGACTCAATGATGGAGGTGTAGAAGTGCACCATCATTTTCATTGGCAGGTTGAACTTCTTCAGCTGCCACAGGAAGTAATTAAATTCATCTTCATTCATCACAAAATATGAAATTGTTAAGAAAAAAATCCAACATGAACAAGCATCAACAGCAGTAGGGAGAAAAAATGTTGAGGGTTGTATTGTCTGCAAACTTCAGGAGTTTGACAGAGGTGTGAGTGGAGGTGCCACTGTTGGTGAAGGTGAGAGAACACAGCCCTGAGGGGATCCAGTGCTGATGGTCCGAGAGTCAGAGATGTGTTTTCCCAGTTGTGTGAAATGTGTGAAAGCATGAGGCTCTCAAATGACCTCATCGCCACAAAGTCATGAAGTCCTGTTGTGCTGTTGTCCTCTGCTGCTTGGGAACAGGGACGATCACTGAGGCCTTGAAGGAGGCCGGTACGTGGCATGTCTTCGGTGCAGTGTTAAAAAATGTCTGTGAACACTAGAGACAGTTAATTAGCAAAGTGTTTCATTGTGGATGGAGAGACAAAGTCCGGGCCTCTTGCCTTGCGGGGGCTTCTATCTCTTAGACAATATGTTGACATCTTTCTTCTGGACGGAGAAAGGTGTCATAAAGCTGGTGCATGAGACATGAATGACAAATAAAGAATCATTGAATCCTGGACTTGTGAAATCTATATGTGTGAACACCAAAAGGTTTGAATAGAAAACTTGAGAAAGCCGTTGAGACCTTGTCCAATTTCACACCTCTGCACATTGTACACTGCTGGGATGACTGTTTATTTTCTGCCTGCTGAAGCTGGGAATGAGGCTGAAGGAGTGAAACATGCCATTGAGGCCGCGGGCCAAAAATGACACAACGATACACTGATAAGCTTTGTGGCACTAATCTGCAGATTAGGTGTGTGTGTGACAGTAATCTTATACATCAACTCATCTTGAAACCTGTGTGATGTGTGGATCTGATGTCACTTACTAAAACAGATTTATGGAAACAAGGAATCCAGAGTCACCACACTATCAGCACACCTGATATGTGTTGTTGGCTCACACACACACACAAGGACATTTTTACTGCAGTTACTTGCTTGATTTGAAACGTGCGTAGGGTACAGAATTTCAGTCTGGAGTTGTTTCTGCAGAAACAGATGAGTTCTGGGTGGGTCTACATTAGAAATCAGCTTAGCAGATGACATTTTTTCATAGTTTGAGTAAGAAGCAGGTGGAGGACAACTGGAAAAGATGGTGGTGTGTGTTTGAGGAATCAATTTCCAGCTGAAGCAAGACAGCATAAATGTGTTTGAAAGAGAGGAACACAGGTGGCGAGGGTGTTAAAATACTCGGATTCAACCAACCAAAGCCAATGTAATGAGAACCAAAAATGGTCATTGGTGCTGTCGTCTCTGCTTTGTGTCGCTCTTACATCCATCTGCTTTCTGAAAAAAGGAATTTCTCTGATTGTGAAATTGATAGGTGTTATCAAGGATTATTAAAAATGCATTGAAAATCAATTACACAAATACACATAATCATGTTTTTCTATTTTTGAAATGTTTTTTTTTTCTTATCACTGTCTATATTTCCGTCTTTTATTATGTAAATTGACAGCGTTATTACACGCTGCAACCCACAGTGTTTATATACTGTATACATAACAATAAACATCTTGAATCTTTTGCACGTCTTTTTATAATCATAATAAAAATGATTACAATAACAAATATTAAATTGTAGTCATAACTCTGTGATAACAATTTGTCACATCTAAAATTTCTAGCGTTTCGATGTAAAACTCTAACCATGAAGTTAAAGCACATTGTGCCACTAAGAGGGAGGTTATAGTTGGAAGCTCTATTTTAAACTCCTTCTATCACACCTACATGTACGGTAGCAGGTGTTAATGATAATAAATCTTGTTTCCATGCGAATGAGATGTAAGTGCAACTTAAGGAGGAGAGGAGTGTGAATAGTCAAGAGTCTACAGTTCGTCTTGATTTTTCAAACTGAATATATAGTCGTTTGTGTCTAACCAGAGAAGCGATTATTCATTTTGTTTTGGTCAAACATGCTTCAGATGAGGCATATATATATATTGGCAATACACACACACACATACTGTATATATATATATTCCCAAAGTTATCCAAAAAAAAAAAACCTTTAAGAGATTGATCTTTGTTTACATGGACCCCAAACCACCATATGTTGTGTGTAAAAGCACGAAATCCTTCTATAATGAATGGAACTACTTTGTTACAGACAATGTTTGGTGATCGGGTCACCATCAGGGAGGAAGACAATCAATCTATCACAGGCGTCGACGCAACAGCGACTCATTCATTTCCACCTGAAGCAATTTTACTGGGATTCAAAGTCTGTGTGTGTGTGCGTGTGTGTGTGTGTTTGTGTGTGCACGCATCAGTGCATACATGCTAAACCGGCTTTTGTGCAATTCATTAAAAATTCTGCTGACAGAGACTTGCAGGGAAAGCGGTTTTGTGCACGTGGAAAGAATATAAAATTCAGGGTTTCTTCCTCAGATATGGCCTGTAGCTTCCAGGACATCAGTCTATGTGAAGATACACACACACACACACACACACACACACACACACACACACACGAGGTGACTGGTCAGCAGTCCCATCGATAAGCATTTAGCATTCATACCAGCAGTCCTTTCTCATTACAGTTGGGAACCCTGATTAACACATGCTGCAGGGAGGGAAAGAGAACAATGTGGCTCAGTAATCGGGAGATTTCCTCATGATCACTGTGCAGGACAATGATGTGGAATTAGCCTGCTGTTCGTTATCAGCATTGTGCAGTCAATTTAAACAGTGAATAACACAAATAATAAAACTCTTTGTTTCCTATGAGTTTTACAGAAACTCTGAGGTGATGGGCCCTATCATAATATCCCTTCTGGTGTTATTTGCTTTCTAATGGAGAGCCGCTGTCCTGCATGTTTTAAATGTGTTTCTGCTACAACACAACTGAATCCAATGATTGTGTCATCATGTAACTAAAGAAAGCCTGATAAAAAGATTTATTTTATATATTGGTACAGTTTTTTTTAGGTATGTTGACTTTGGCAGCAGATGTAGCTTTCCTCCCTTCCTGGGGTGGAAAAATGAGTCATGGTTTCAAATGCATTATCTTATAATCATTATGTTACTAATAGAGGTGCCAAAGTAATATGTCTTATTTTCTGTACTATTCAGTTTTTGCATGGAAACGAAATGTTTCAGTATAGTTTGTTCCATTTTGTGCAGGTTGCTTAGTCACCACCATTTACATTAAAGGGTACCTGTAGTGAATTTTAATTGCCAGCTCTATTAAAAGATCATATAACTTAATCAGAGAAATCCGGTAGTAGCCAAAGTAAATGCTGCAAGCATGGCTGCACCCCATGGATTGTATGCCAAAGTATAAAAGTATGCAGTATAGTACTTAAAAATTGTGTTTTAAAAAAACCATTTCATGTTATTAGCTAATCTTTGTTTGATTTTAACTCCTTTATTCAATATTAATTAAAGCAGCACTTTGACAGTCTGACGTGAAGGATTCATCTCATATTGCTAAACCTATTTTTGAGATTATTTTGCTAAATGTTCACACGCAATGTTCCTGATTTAGACATTTTGCTAAATTGCATTGTCTATGTAAAGTTATATTTTTTTGTAGCCCACTCCGTCTTGCTTGGATGGGATTTTTATTAAAAGCTCATATGGAGGGACTGTACTTGGCTGAACATGATGAGATAAGATTGTCTCCTAAACTGATGGAGATGAAGCAGTGCCAGCAACTATTGATGTGCCAATCTGCTCTGCAGTAAAAAAAAAAAAAAAAGGAGATTTCACCATAAACATTTCTGCTTAATTTACATTTTTGACAATAGCAACATTTGGACTGTGGAGTGAGTTTATCTTTGAGATCTACATGCAGAACATGGAAACACTGATGGATGATGGTGGTTTATAGCATTTACATGACTGTGGCAGTTTATTAATGTTGGCCAGGGGTACCCACGTTCGATCCAGGAGAGCCCCTGTTCTGCTATGGTACACCAGGCCGTGAATAGTGGCTTGTTATCAGGCTTTCTCCAGAGCTGTTTGATGACAACAACATTAGATTTAAGTGTGTTGGAACACTGTGGGAAGACGGCGAGCTTACAGAGGCAGTGCATTGCTTTGGATGATGATCTCAGTGGAAAGGATACACAGAAACTATTGGTTGTTGTATTTTGTGTTTTGTCAGTTTTACATCTCTTTGAGATTTAAAAAAAAATCACTTTCTGCCTCATTGTCAACATTTTTCATGTCCTTTTCCCAGAGCTGTTTCTAGCGTTTTGGGGCCCAATGTAAGATAGTCTTTTGGTCACTACCTGGCGAGACTCCTATTCCATTAAATGGTTCATAAACTGCTGAATGGTTAGTGCCTGTCAATCATTCTATAATACCTGTTAGCTGAAGTCACATGTGCAACTTTGGAGTCCAAGAATTGATAGATAGATTGATAGCGGTGTATCTGATCACAATATCTTACATCTATTTATAAAAGCAAGGAATCTCTGTCTGTGTGTTTGTGTGTGGCTCAAATATCTCTGTGGATCAGGGACTGACAGAGCTGAGACTTTCAACATGGCTGCTGCTTGGTTCAAGGGTGTGCAACGTCAAATTTGTTTGGACTGCAATGATACCGTTAATACATTTTTCCATAAAATCCACCGTGAGCAGACAATTTTGTGTTTTTGTGTGTGTGTGTGTATGCTTCACGGCTGGAACAACGCGAACACTCACCTGGAGTGGCTTCATTTTTTGCTCGCTTTGGGTGAACCGTGTGTGTGTGTGTGTGTGTTTAATTCAGAATTACATTTGCATTAGGAATTAAGCGTTTACAAGGTCAGTTTAAAGAGGATTTAACTTTTATTCTGAATTAAGGAGGAATTAAAACTCCCATGTAAACCATCCATGAAAAAGCAACTTAATCTCCCACTTTTCTATAGCAAGACATACTTCCAATGGGCACTGCACTATTTTATCATAAAGCATAATATTGTTCAAGATCATTAAAGCTGATATCCTAAACAGCTTCACTTCCTCCCACTGCCTCTCCCAATCTACCAGAAGCCACGCCTCTACTTTTTGGCACACGCATCGCGGAACATAACAAGGTCGCATTGATATAGGTCTATGGGTCAGGTAAAAGCCAAAATCATATTTACCTGTTTGCTGTTGTGACCGTGTACAGTTTCCATGCACGGTTGTGCATTCACTTTGATTGACAGTCTCCGCTACAAGAAGTCGAAGCCTATTGGCTGGGTGATCACGGCGCTCGTTGCCATTTATATAGGGGTCTATAGGACGAAGGTGAGACTTATATACATTGATGTATATGAATGACCACCAGCAGTAGACCATATAGTAAAAAACTAGTGACTGTAGGTATTTTTTCGCATTTCAAAAGAATGAAACATAAACATAGATTTCTCAGAAACTCCGGATATCAGCTTTAAGTTTTATTCTTCTAATTAGAGGATTAGAACTCATTTTGGGGGGCCCTAGTGGCTCATAAAGCGCTATGCAAATGTATCATCCACCTTTAGCCAAAAACACCTATATTGGATGCATTTGTGTAAGTCTGGGATAGCTTGCAGGTCTGTGCTATTGTCTATTTTTATTTTTCAGTGGGTTTTTATCATGTAGCTTTCAATTTGAGTCTCTCTCCTGTCATCTTTTCACTCCATCTTTTTAAAAAAAATTATTTTCTATCCCTTTGTAGTTGCTTTCATTGAGCTCCATGATGTCATAGCAGCTACTGGCAGTGAGCAGAACACATATTTCATACTTGTAGAGACAAAGACAGATAAATGATAAAGCTTTTGGAATAAAAAGGAACCAAAGGGCAGGTCTCTCATGTGAGAATGTACCAAAATACACTCAATAGTTAAACAGCTGCCACCTTTTTTTTCTGTTAAAGTCTTGATCCAGAGATCTTAAAGTCAACTATGCCAAACACAACAGTGTGATAAATCAATCAGGGCAACAGACATAGTAGATTACAAACTCCAGCCCACATAATACATATAATAAAAAACTGGAGGTGCCACACAACTCTTTTGTCTCTTTTTGGTACTCTTTAATGTCTATCTGGAGTAGTCATCCTCCCTGAAGGCGGACCCTGAACACTGTGCCAACAACCTCATCATCCCACATCCTCACTTAGACGTAGGAGTCGTTTAAAATGTTCCCTCCAGCTGAGTCTAACTGTGGGAGGAAAAGCGTAACGCCTGGACGATCTCTCTCTCTCCCTCACACACACATACACACACTGCAAAGAGAGAACACTGAGACCCCACACACTGAGCATCAGTTGCTTAGGAACAGGCATTGTTCATCAGTTGTGGGCGTGATTGCGTGGTGCAAGGTGTGGGTTTTGTTCATCTGATGGTGTGTAACGGAGCTCTGATGATGATCATTGTGTCTGGAAGTGGGAGGAAAAGGTGAATCCTAACTACAGTCAAGGAAGAAGGCAGAAGACAAAGAAGCTGGAGAACAATCAATGAGGCAAAAGCAGCTTCACAAATATATTTTTAAACAATGTTACGAGTGAATTCATTACGCTTCATGTTGTTATATCACTTCAATCTACCTGACTGAACCTCCTACAACATGCTGCTGAAGTGTGTTATGTAATGAATTTAAAAGTGTTGATGGTTGTTTGGAACAAAAAAGGCAAGGAAATCAAACAGAGAGAGAGATGTCCTTTGAAAGTTGTAAATGAGCCAAGGAACATTTTTTTTCTTCATCCATTTAAAAGCACATTGCTGCCTACCAAATTGTGTTTAGGTCAGAGGTTCTCAACCTGTGGGTTAGGACCTAGAAGTGAGTCACTGACTGAAATAATTTGTCATCCTTGTCTTCCCTCCATCCAGGACATTGGTCACTGGCAGGTGAGTTTGCAAAGAGTTGTAAAGAGTACTGATATATTCTACTCAAGTAGAAGTACTGTTACTTGATTAAAATTGTACTCAAGTACAAGTAAGTCATACATAAAATACTGAAGTACAAGTAAAAATTATTCAAAGGAAAAGTTGTAAAAATGTTCAATTCTTCTAAAAAATAAAATAACACCAATCAGTTCAATTCAAAATAAATAAAATTCTCAGACTTTAAGTATAGCTACATTTATGAACTATAAAATTGAGAAAATAACCTCCATTCAATGGTGTTTTGGCGCGGTGCATTACATTTAAACTGGTTGGTCGGCTATGATGTGATGCATTTGATTGTTGGTCTGGTCCTTTCATTTTTTGTAGTTTCACAATGTCCATTGATCATTTTGAAGCAAAATAATAATAATTTACTCAGTAACGGTTGGGTGTAGAAATGTAACCAATTACTTACTTCTTTTAAAACTTTCTTAACTACAAGTAAAATTACTAATTCAGAAATGTACTCCAAAAAGTACAAGTACCCATAGAAGCAACTCAATTATAGTAATGTGAGTACTTGTAATTCGTTACTTTCACCTCCTGGTTTTGCTGGATGCAGAACAGTCCAGTTTTCAAACAGTTTCATCCCCACAGAGATAATACCATATTGCTTGCATACAACGTTGCACTAAGCACTACTACAACTACAACTAGGATATCACTAGATATAGACATATGAACACAATCCAACTACACAAACATGGGAGAAATAATGCAAAACACAACCACTGATCACAGATTGTGACACTGTGAGCTATCACAAGACACACAAAGCCCAGAACGGAAGTACTAGAAATCATTGTTGAGGTTTTCTAAATCCCTGTTAAAGGTTTCCTTTGATTAAAAATCCTTTCTGCTGAGGTATTCATACAGCTTAGGTCCTGGACCTGCAGTCTGACCTAATGTATTTCCATAAACCATGCAAATCTGGCTGTGTGCAAAAATCCCAGATTGGCAATTTGTGAAATATTCTAACAAGCCTTATAGGCGTTGACAGTTCATAGCCGTGTTTGCTTCTGTGTAGTTGTAAGTGCTTGAAAACAGCTGTGAAACTATGTGAATTATTCCATCCTCATTTAGGAAGCAGATATACACACACACACACACACACACATCATCGCTCCTAGTGATCCTTGTGGGAAATTCCATTCTCTCCGCTGCATGAGTGTTGAATGCATTTCTGCCTAAGCTGCTCGCAGGAATCAATGAATGATTTAAGGCTGCAGCAGCACATTCTCATACTGTGTGGTTATACAATAGCTTAAATATGACGGGCAATTAGAGTCACAGAAGCTGAAGTTCTATTTTTGGCCTCAGTGCCAATCAGGGCTGAACTTGCACAACCACATGACTCCACCAGCTTCTTCTCGGAGCTTCATAATTAACAAGAGGCAGCAGGAGGTTGTCACTTTGAAGCCAAAGGCTATGGGATCATCTTAAACATTGTGGCCAGCTGGAAGAACAAGCCATCCCGTCTATTGTGTTGTATAGTTAATTTCTCCAAGCTGTGCCCTGAGAAACTAGGGGGTAAACAGAAATGTGATGATATCAGCAGGGCCGTAACAATACTTCACTGTCGCCAGAAAATATCCTGTGTGGGAAAGACAAATTAGATGGCGGGTTGAAGGCGAGAGGAGGACAGAGTTTCGGCCTTATTGCCAGTGTGGTGAAATAATGCAGGAAGAGGCCATAAAGCAGCTGCACAAGGTTTTCTCTGCAGAAAAAATAAAGAGCGACATGCACAAAGCAAGCTCCAGGCAGCTGTTGGTAGAATTGATAAGAGAGGAGCAATGAGGGATGTTCTGCAGCTTATCAAAGAATAAAGCCTGCAAGCGTTAGACAGCTTTACTGTCCTCCAACTCACCGAGTGTATCACATTTGATTCGATCGTTACTCTCATCTCCTCCTGCGGCATGATTCAATCATCCGCCTATGCTCTTCATGATGTTCAAACTATACCTGCTGTTAAAAAGTCACACCACACGGCTATTTCATTTCATTTAGTTTCTGTTTATTTGTTGTACAGTATTAAAACAGTTTTGGATCAACATAATTAAAACATGTTTTAATTCATTTTTTAAATTATTTTTTGGGTTGTCTACACATGCTTTCGAAGGTCAACACTTCATGTAGTGCAATGCATGTTTTATTATTGCAATTAAATAAATAAGTTCACTTTATTGCATAGTTTGTTTGCTTTTTTAACATCATGGCCAGGGGACTACAGATGAAAAATAGCCTCCTTGGCTAATTCTGGCTTTTTTTTACTCATGTTTAATCATGTGTTTTATTAAATTGCACTGTCCCCTATTGAATGAAACTAAACGGAAGCTGACTTTGTGACCATCACCAGCTCTCCCTAAGGAAGGGTAATAAAAACTTTATCAAAGGGAGAATATAAAAAGACAGGGCAGTGTTACATCTGGGTGAGGGGGTAGGAAACAGGGAAGGGGGAGTCAGGGTAGGAAAATGGAAGTGGTTGGGAAGAGGCGACTAAGAGTGCAATGTGAACATAATTTGATTTATTTAGATTTTTTTTTTTAACAGAAGGTTGTTTTTTTCTGTATTTAATATTGCCATCGCAATAAATACACTTTCCTACTATTACATTACTTCATTTAATCTGTAATTGTTCTGATAAATGACAAAGAACAAAAAATAATCCTAAATATTGGATTTTACAGAATAATCCTCCTACATTTGATCAAAGAGTAAATATCTAAGATATTTAAAACATCAGCAGAAGAGGAACCACAAGCCCATCACAGGCTAAGGTGCATCTTGGGAAAAGATTGATATGACTTGTACAAAACAAACCCTGTCCCAACTCATTATTTTGACACTAGTTTGTCTGCTTATTGAACTTGTCTTCCCAATTTATTTTTCATTTTTTCTGGAATGGACAGTAATCACCCTAAAAGATAATCCCTAACTAGTTTAATTAGTCTGTAAACAAAATACCATTAATACCAAAATACCTTATATCTTCTTAAATGATTCAGGCGTAGTTTCAAAATGACAGAGACGTCCATGACCGTGGCAAGCTTCCATCTTTGACTTTTTTTTTTTTTTTTTTTTTTAGCTGCAGTGACAGCAGCAAGGATGAGGACAGTGACTGCAGTGTGCTGCAGTTTCCAAAGAGGGAAGCACCAGCAGCAGAAGATGGGCTGGTTAGAAAATTTTCCTCCTCTTGTTTGATTGATTGCAAAACACAAACACAATCCTTATCTCCTAATGCAACTGTGGGAAATAATTCAGCCCCAGGTGAAAGCGAATGAAAAAGACAAAAAGGCAGCGAGAATGCATAAGAGAAAAGCAGGGAGAGAAAATTGAGATTTGATGAGATAAATTGGAGAAAAAGTGTGCAAAACTATTTTTACTGCTAGAAAAGTGCTTTGTTCTTACACAAAGCAACTTATTGTTGTTATTACTATTGCTTATTGCTACTTAGTATAGGTGGGATGATACAATGACTTCACTATACAATATGTTAATAATAACCTTGCGATAATGATACAATATTCTTAAAAGGAAAAAAAGACCAAAGAAATTGCAGTTGGAAAAATAATCATGCTGTTATTTGACTTTAACTCTGGACACATACTTACATACATACTTATTCTGGGTATAAACTTTTCAACTCAAAAGGGAAATGTAAAAAATAAATTAAAAACAAACCATGACAATCTGTACCCACACCCCTGCACTTTAAATTACATCACAATATTGCATTACTGTCAGTGCAAGCCCATCTTTATTACTTTTATACTAATTCATAAAGCAAATGTGACACTGGTACGCTGCTATATTGGTGAGTTTTTATACAAACCTTTGTTGTATGGTAAATGTGCAATGACAATTTATTCAATTATATGGACATAGTTATCTAAACTAGAGGGGGGTGACATTAAGGGCTACCATCAATAAGGTGAATACATTAATGATGTCACTAACTGAGGAAAATGCATTTCAGAATCAAATAAGATAATTGATGATGAGTAAGGGTCTAAGATTTTATAAGATCAGGGCTTCCTGCAAAGAAAAAACACACAGGGATGAAAATAAGACAAAAAAAAGCATGTGATGACGACAGAGAGACACACAGTGAAAGCAAAGAGCTGACCAAATCCCCACAATTGGAAGAGAACTAAAAACTATATATATATATATATACAGATAAGATAATATGAAGTGATATATGCAATATACAATACTATTAAAATGGTTTAATTTAGATTTTTTAGGGGAATTTGCTAAATCATTCTTGTGTTTTATAATAATAATAATAAAAATACATTTTATTTGTATAGCGCTTTTACAGTGCTCAAAGATGCTTTACAGAGATAAACAATAAGTAAAAATACAAAGGCATAGACTTGAGTAAAAAACACAATGTAATAAATAATAGGGAGACTACAAGATAAAATGGCTATACATTAAAAATGGCTATACATTAAAATGGCTTTACATTAAAATGACTATGTGGTTTGTCTTGCTTTTTTTTTTTTTAACTGTGTACCAGTTTTTATGGTTTTAATTTAAACAACGTTTTTTTTCTCACTCTTCTACAGCGAACCTGATTCTTTTATTCTGGTGGGCGTTGAAGTTACTTCCGGTGTCATGGTCGCTAGCTAAAGCTGTAGAGAAGCCAGAAGTTTCGCATTTCTCTGATAACTCTGTGCTTATGGCGACTTTCTTTGGAGAGGTGCTGTCGGTTTACTCCCGGGCAGTGGAGGAGGAGGAGGATGAAGAGGATGAAAACGAAGAGGATAAACAGATTCGCAGAGAGTTGGAGGAGAAAAGGTAAATGTAGCATCAGTTGGTTAGCTGAGGGACGCTACAAGACAGACAGAGACAGACTGTGTTAAAAAACATAAAACTATGAAAAACAGACAATTGAACCTGTGAGACAGTAAGTCGGGACAACATAAAATAATTTTTACTTTAATTTGAAGCTCAAAAACACATTTTTAAGGATGCTAGCAGCTCAATGCTTCAGCTAACTGCTAAAATGACTCATTGATTTTCTGGTGAAGATGCATCGATACGTCACCCTCCCTAATTCGATTCGATAAAGTTTTTGTTTGCACTTCTTTTTTTTTTACATCTTTTTAAACTTTATTTTTTACACGACCAATAAGGAAATGAAATCATTATAGTTTTAAAACAAAGTGTAGTTTATTGTTTTTGTGCAGTAAATTATTTTTCCTTTTCTTGCACACATTGATATTGTGCAGCTGGCTGTTGATATAAGTGCCTTTGTGACATTTAGCACCAGTGACTTTGTCAAAGAATAATCTTTCTGGGAAAACTTTAAGAAAAAATGTTATGTATTTCACTTTTTAGCATTTTAAACTATTATTCTTAACAATGGGGATTTTATTCTTAAAATATTGATTATATTTTCTCATGGTAAGGTCGGTATATTCTAAAGTAAGTTAAAAGAAGAAGCGGACTATACTGAAACCTAAACATATTTATTGCTGTGATTTTAAAGTGTTAGTGAACGCTCTTTCCATGGGGCAATGTTTTCAAAGATGTAAACACACCATCTTTTTTGGCACCTTACCCCATGATCAACAGTAAATACCATAAAGAAGGCTTTTCTAATGCTGATGATAACTTCTCATCAGGGAGGTTCGTCTGCTTTGGAATCCTGACCTCACAGCATCACTGAAGTCTGGAGACAAGCTGCCATGCTCAGACCTGATCATCGCCGTGGGACTTAACGCTGCCAGTAAGATGCTGCCTGCTGCCATTCATGTCACCTAATTGTGATCGGTCCATCTCAGTGCACAGCCAAGATTGTTACAGGTACAATAAATCTGTTATGATGGGACCTGGAATGCAGCAAAGTCCAGTCAGTGTTCCAATCAGTAGTGCCTACGGATGTCCAAGAAAACTTGGCTTTGATTATAGAAACCTGCTGTGAATACTTAGTGGAGGTAAATGTCCAACTGAAAATAAGACGATATGTTTATATTATCTCAAAGATAATACAAATAAAAGTACAACTAGGTTGTTTTTCCATACGCCAAAATATAGAATCCTCCTCTCACCTTGTTTTGATGGTAAGTTTGTTTTCATCAAGGTCGACCTTCTACCAGAGCCCTGGGAGTTTGAGTATTCTACACATTAAATTAACCTGATCGGCGGCAATATTTACATTTAAAATGCTGCTGTATATATCTAATCAAGTACTTTCTTGTCTATTACTCAGGCAACCACCATGGAGCGAATGCATAGTTAAGGCTTCATTAAGCTGCTTCATTAACAAGTGAGCAACCCTTCAGTGGCAGACTGATGAAAGCTGTAATTGTTTGTAATGAGTTGCATTTTGTGATTGCACTTAATAATAATGTATTTATTTAGTTAGCCCTTGGTATATTTTAAATTCTTGGGTTAATTTCTTCCGTATACTTCTTATTTAAACCCTGTAAACTGCACTGTTAACTTTTCACATATTGTTTGTTCAAAAGTAGTGCAATAAAAATACAGATTTTTCCCTAACATGATAAATAATTGTGATTATAATTGTGATTTACAATATTGATCAAAATAATCATGATTATTATTGTCATGATCATGCAGCCCTAGTTCCTAGTACTGCACACTTCTAGACTAAGGCATCAGATGTTGTTCCTGGACTCTGTTGGAGCCACTTTCCCAGTTTGGGTGTTTGGTCTACTGTGGTAGAGCCTGGCCTCTATGGCTCTAGGGCTGCCAACTTTGGTCGTTTAGTCGACAAATTGGTCTGCCATCGAGGTCGACCAAGATTTTCATTGGTCGACCAGCAATGATATCAGTTTCAATACCATAAATATCAATATAATGTATTTAATGCCTAAACATGATTCTATGCCCAGCAACAGCTGTGTGTGAGTGCATGCTGCACTGCAAAAAAAAAAAAAAAAAAGTATTGCGCTTCGGCTGTCACTGCGCAGTGCACTGTCCTCAGAGCAGAGAGGGAACGAATTAACACAGGCTTGAAACAAGCATCCACTATTGAATCAATCCTTTTTCTGCACAAGAACATGGACTATCCTTATATTTCATACGTGGATTATGTAAATAGATCCACTGTCTCTGGCGTCGTGGGGTGCACTGCGCACCTGTTTGACGTGCGTTTGTTTCCCCGTGCGCTGATCTGATGTTGACATCAACAGTTTATTAATAAAAGTAGGCTAACAAACATAAATATGTCATTTGCATGAGGGGGAAAATAGGTTTTAATTGTCGGTTTCAGGTTGGGCTCTGATAAAAATACCTCATGATCTGTCAGACCTGTAGGTTTCAGTTTTGCTTTGTCGGGTTCTGGTCAAAGCTTGAATAAGGTTCATATCATAAATGGTCTGTGTTTAAAAGCAAATCGGCACCACAAAAAGCCAAAACTAAATATTTGTCTCTCTTTCTTTCTCTACGTCCTCATTCATTCTCCGTTTTTTTTTGTTTTTTTTCCCATTCTCCGTTGTTTTTTTTTTTTTATTATTGTCGGCTAATCGCTACGTGTGCCATTGTCTTGGTCGACCAACCATTTCATGGTTGACTACAGCCCTAGCTCTTAGTGCTCAGTGCTTATTATTGTGCTGTCATGATGAGTGCATCTGTGCTGTCTGTTAGTCCTGCTTTTTCCAGCCAATTCCAGCATGTTTTCTTGATAATATCAGCTACTTCCTGGATAGTGGCTCCAGCTGGGTTTCCATTAGTTTTTTGCAATATTTTGGAATGTCGACAAAGTATAATTGTGCTTTGTTAATCGTGGCAGTAATTATTTTTAAGTATAATGCTAAGAAATGTCTTGGCCTCTTTCTGCTTGCACGTTACCGTACCGTGACATGTCATGTGACCAGGTACATCTTGTCCTGTGACGTGTAATTGCGGAAAAATTGTTTCCATTGCACTTTTGTGATACATTTCAATAACAAAACACTTGAAAAACCTCCTCATGAAAGCATAAAAGCTTTTTAGCCATATTTGAGTGTTTTTTTTTTTTCTTTCAAAATCAGGTGTTTCCATTACCAGTTTTTCTTGCGCATTTTTTTTTTTTAGATTTTGCGCATTTCCAAGGGTAATGGAATTGTAGCTTGATGCTCACTAGTTTTTGGCCTCCCACTTTCTGCTCAGTCTATAGCTTTCTTTTTTAATATCTGTGTCTTCATTCTCCTCCTCTGCCCAGATTATGATCCCAGCTGGATATCTGAGAAATAACTTAATAGCTACTTTCCATTTTTAGTCCCCCGGCTGACAAATGCAGCGACATAAAACTCACAGTCCATGAAAATACAGCAATAAATGTATGAGCAGATTTAATTAAAAAAAGCACCAAATGACAGTAGAAAGCAATCAGTACAAATGATGATATACACTTTGATTTAAGATCAGAAGTTAACCACCAAAGATAACAGAATATTACGATAAAAAGGTCAAATTAGTCATTTGCATAATGCTAATTTTACCTGTGCGTGTGTGTGCGTGTGCGCATGCGTGTGCACGCTGTGAGAAGGGTCTGTTTTCCTGGGTTGGTATTGAGTTAGAAAATGTTGACAGAGGCAAGTAAACTGAAAGGAACAGTTGGAAATATGAGCTGAATACTGAGAGCATCTGTTTTCACAGGCTTCATGTCAGTCTACGTCCTCTCTTCTGCAAAGTGGGACAGAGTCGGGCATGCATCAGTGTGGAACGAGAGGAGTCGGGCCATATCCAGCGAGGACTCGCCGTGCATCTTCTATAGACACAAGGACAACCCATCAGTGAGTTTCACACAGGAGCAGACCTCACAATAAATCTGTTTCTACACTTTTGATTAAAATGTTTTGTGCCAAAAACTGAGATAATCCAGTTTGATGTTCTTTTAGTTTGAAGGTGATCTTGATAAAAATATTTTACAGCGGACAGTTTGACACAGTTTTGTAGCCCTTCTCATTTGTTAAGTGTATCAAAACAGTCTTAATAATTGCATTCACACTGATCAAAGCACTGAAACTGCTGTCAGATGAAGAACACTGATTTTCCTTTAAGTTGAGTATATCTAGTATCAGCTTTCTCAAAGTTGTTGTGAAAGCAGAAAAAATCTCTGCAGGTGAATGATGTAAGCAAATGATAATATTAAGATTAAAGCTGCAAGCAGCGATGAATGGACCCTCACAACCACACGCATGTCGGGAAGTGGTGCACGTTGAGGTGTGTTTCATGTCGGGGGGTGTAGAGACGTCGCTGACCATTTTCAAGGATTGCAGTATATCACAAACTTACCTACAATGTTCAAATATGATTTCCTTTTACCAGTATGTGGAGCAAGGACTATGAATGACGGTTGGGTTAAATCATAACTCTTTTTTTTTTTTCATACAAATGAAAGCTGCTATAGTTAATTAGCATGTACTTAGCTCTACAAACTCTTAATCACTTCCATAGCGTAGCACATCATCCAAGTGAACAGGTAAGCTAAGAGGAATATTCAATCTTAAGATTAAACTATTTAGATTTAGATAGTTTTATAACACAACCAAATAAACATGTATGTTTAAAATAAAAATATGAATGTGTGAAGTACTTAAACAGTGCAGTGTTGGATGCAAGATGTATCTCTATAAAAGCAAGGAATCTCTGTCTGTGATGATGAAGTCATCACTGTAGAGAGTGATGATGTCAGAATTTTGCAGAAGTTCCACAGCGATGATGTCATCAGTGCCAGCTTGGAGTAAACACAAATTTCAAGGGGGCGCCATTGAGTCATTTTGCCATTCACATGTCCAAATCCCCCAAATCATCATTTCTTTTGCCAATATGCGTTCAAGTTTAGGCCCTCAAAAACATTTTTTGTAAGAATAATTAATAATAATAATAATAATAGGCCCTAATGAAGCACTTTGATGCTATATACTCGTAGCAAAAATGCACAGTAATTTTTTTCTGCCATACAGATCACATGTTAATTTACAATCGTTAAAGTTCACGAAAAAGTACCATGAAAAAACTAAATCAAATGAAAAAGCTGTGAATTTTTGCAAGAGGATTTTTCTCTTTATTGTGCACCCCCTCCCTTATAAAATAAATAAATAATAAAATAAAGACTTAAATCAACAAATTAAAAATCAAAACACGCTGCTGTAATAATACAAGATAGTGTTTTCCCAATAATTTCCGTCCCATCTCCCATGCACCCCTTTAGCCTGGTGTTTATATCATGAGATCTGTCCGTTTCTTCTTTGCTCGTTTGCTTTTGTCTGTATCGACAGGCTCGTCTGAACACTTTTCCTTTGTCTAGTCAGATTTTGGTCCTTTTATTTGATTTGTTTTACATATTTCTGATGTGGTAGCTATTTTAGATTTTTACCTTTATTTTTTTATGTATCTTTAAAGAGTTAGGTCACAATTTATTTTTAGGGGTAAGGACCTTTTTGTATGCACATATTAATCTGTCCCACAATTTGTTTCTGTGTACCCCCATGTAATGTGGTCAAGTACCCCTTGGGGTAGACGTACCCCTGGTTGGGAATCATTTATGTAAAAAAATAAAAGCTTTTACACAAAGCAATAATTTAGTCTCAACTGGCTCACATTGTCTATACTCTGTCCAAATATTAGCTTTGATTCACACTGTGGTGACAACAGTGTGATTCAAGTGTAACAAATCGACTCTGAAACATATGATTTATTCAGTATAAATAAACTGCAGTATTCTGCTGCTTTTTACATTAGCTTTCAGTAAGCAGTGATAACCCACCTGCAGATCAATGTTTTTTTTTTTTTTTCTCAGCCCTGCGTCGCTCATGTGTGATTTAATCAAGATTAACTCAGTGAACCGACGTGTGTGTGTGTTGTGATAATGGGCTGCTGAGAGAATCCGTAGATTTACTGCCACATGTTTAGCTGCTTTCAGATGGAAGCAGGGATTTAACACAAGATCAGCTGTGGTCTGAAGATACTGCAACAGTAACTGGTGAAGTTACAGATAGAGTGACTAACAAGCACTGTTGTCAATGCCGTTTGATTGTGAATAAACGAAGAATAGTGTTTTGGATCAGGCTGAAATTTTTGTTGTTAACATATTGTATGAAGATATACTGTATGTGCTTGATATGTAAGAAAGTGGATGAAACCAAAAGAAGTAAGCTATTGTATTAAGACTTTGGAAGAGGAAGTGGGAATAAGTAAGTGTTAAACTTCATCCCACTCCTTTTCCAGCAGCGGTGAATTTTTCTGTTTTCTGTGGATTATTGTATTGTATATACTGTACACTTTTTCAGTGTGTGCTTGAAATAAAACTGTACTAAACATCAATATGATTCCTTCTGCCTTCACTTCACTGGGTTTGAAAATGAGGTACCAAGCTATTTCTGCACCATTATAAGTTAGCTTATTTTGTCTTCTCTAATTTCCTGTTTATTGGAACAGTGTGCGTATGTGTGTTGAGTATTTTTTATTTCCTTCCCTGTAGGTGCTGATCTGCCTGGTGACGGGCTACATCGCAGAAGACCAGCAGTTTCAGTGGACAGAAAAGGTAAATGTGTTTGAGACTGACTGTATTTTATGACCTGTGCTCTTTGCAAACGCAAAGTAGATTTTCATCTGCTTTATTCTCCCAAAATAACATATCAGCTGCACACTCTTCCATTAGATTGTACTTTAAAAAGTACAGGTCCTAAAACAGTGATTTGTGGAATTCCATAGGTATTATAAGATGAATCACACATATTCTGAACAAGCTGATGTTTGCTGGTCCTCTCTTCAAGGATTTGGTGTTTAGGTAACATGTTCCTTTAGCCTGACCGTATGAAGTCTTTTTTAGGTGTTTGACAGTCTGCAGCAGAGACAGCTGAGTGTGACCGTGCTGTCAGACAGTTTTGTGGCTGAGTACAAAACAGCAGACTATGTGTGCAGGGGCTCGGCTCCCTTCCTGCGCTCTCTCCACACCAGTGGGTTCAGCGATCAACCTGTCTGCCATTCACTGGAGCAGCCCAACATACTTACTGGACTTCCTGCTGCAGGTACAGAATAAATATGTTTCTCTTATTTTATCTGTGGGCTAATACACCAAAGTGTGTCTGATGCATCTGAATAATTTAGTTTTATTTTGTCTGTCCTCCTGCCATGTTTCTAATGTCCATTTAAAACAATACAGATTTGTCACCTACAGTTGTTTTTTTTAATTTGATCTTTGTGTACGTCCTAATTTTCCCTAAAACAAATGACTTACAAAACAACATCAAATACACACAAAATCACAGAGCAATACACAAAATGACAAACACAAAACGTTTACAAAAGTAAACGCAATGAATCCGAGAAACCCCAACATGAAAAATTATAGGTGCTGCCCAATGGTTGGGACTTGACAATTTTAGGCAAAACAAAACAAATGTTAGTTTGTATAGTCAGGTTTCAAAAGGTTCAGTTTTTTAAAAAAGAAAATCCAAAAATACACATTGCATTACATATTTGAAAATGCAATTGTTGCATTGACTCCTATTGTTTGCATGAGAGCGTAATTCAGATTGCTGTAAACTTTTTCGAAACATTATCTACAATGACTCCAAAATTGCCATTTTTTAATGAACATTGAAAATTACTAGTAATAATTTGCGAGTATAATTTCACTGTACAGTTTCCTTTCACATTCAAACATCTTGATGCACTGGAGGGTAAGTTTTTGATAAATCAAGGATCTTTGTGGATCTTTTGTGTAGGACAGTCTAAAGATGTGCTGAGCAAGTTTTTTGGGGGGGAAAAACATGACTTCATAATTTGCAATAGGTTTGTACAAAAATTTTCCCAAGGGGTAAGAGTGGGCTTCCACAGTGTAGCGCTCGGGGGGCATTTTGGGTTAAGGGACTTGCTCAACATCCCACAGTGATGGTCCAGGTGAGATTTGAACCGGTGACCCTGCGATTACAAGCTGGCCTCCTTAACTTAAATTTCGAGGCTTGCTGTAGCACCATCTTTAGGAATATACAGTGGTGTGAAAAAGTGTTTGCCCCCTTCCTGATTTCTTACTTTTTTGCATGTTTTCCACACTTAAATGTTTCAGATCAGCAAACAATTTTAAACATTAGTCAAAGATAACACAAGTAAACACAAAATGTAGTTTTTAAATGAAGGGTTTTATTAATGAGGAAGAAAAAAATCCAAAGCTACATGGCCCTGTGTGAAAAGTGTTTGCCCCCCAGCTCCTGTTAAAACATAACTGTGGTCATGAGTTCAATTTCTGTAGCCAAACACAGGCCTGATTACTGCACACTCTCAATTTAGAAATCACTTAAATAGGACCTACCTGACAAAGTGAAGTAGACCAAAAGATCCTCAAAATCTATAGACATCATGCTGTGATCCACAGACATTCAGGAACAAATGAGAAAAAAAGTAAATGAAATCTATCAGCCTGGAAAAGGTTATAAAGTAATTTCTAAAACTTTGGGACTCCAGCAAACCACAGTGAGGCCAAAACACAGAACAGTTGTGAACCTTCCCAGGAGTGGCTAGCTGACCAAAATTACCCCAAGAGTGCAGTGATGACTCATCCAAGAGGTGACAAGACCCCATAACAACATCTAAAGAACTGCAGGCATCACCTGCCTCAATTAAGGTCAGTTTTCATGACTCCACCATAAGAAAGAGACTGGTAAATGGCCTCCATGGCAGAGTTCTAAGACCAAAACCACTGCTAAGCAAAAAGAACATTAAGGCTCGTCTAATTTTTGCCAGAAAACGTCTTGATGATCCCCAAGCCTTTTGGGAAAATATTCTGTGGACAGTTTTTTGGAAGGTCTGTGTCCCATTACGTAACACTGCATTTCAGAAAAAGAACATCAGTAAAATATGGTGGTGGCAGTGTGATGGTCTGGGGCTGTTTTGTTGCTTCAGGACCTGGAAGATTTGCTGTGATAAATGGAAGCATAAATTATGCTTTCTACCCAAAGATCTGAAGGAGAATGTCCGGCCATCTGTTTGTGACCTCATGCTGAAGCAAGCTTGGGTTCTACAGCAGGACAATGATCCAAAACACACTAAGTCCACTTCTGAATGGCTGAAGAAAAACAAAATGAAGACTTTGGAATGGCCTAGTCAAAGTCCTGACCTCAATCGTATTGAGATGTTGTTGCATCTCAATAGAATAGGCGGTTCATGCTTGAAAACCCTCCAATGTGGCTGAATTACAACAATTCTGCAAAGATGAGTGGGCCAAAATTCTTCCACAGCGTTGTAAAAGACTCATTGCAAGTTATCACAAACGCTTGATTGCAGTAGTTGCTGCTAAGGGTGGTCCAACCAGTTATTAGGTTTAGGGGGCAAACACTTCTTCACACAGGGCCATGTAGCTTTGGATTTTTTTCTTCCTCATTAATAAAACCTTCATCTAAAAACTGCATTTTGTGTTTACTTGTGTTATCTTTGACTAATGTTTACATTTGTTTGATGATCTTAAACATTTAAGTGTGGAAAACATACAAAAAAGTAAGAAATCACTTGTTCACACCACTCTCAGTCTGTTTTTCAGGTGAGACAATCTGGTATTGGACTGGATCTCTGTCCAAAATTTGATGATTGTTCGCTCATGTAATGCATGATTTCCACGAAAGAAGCTTAGGCCACTAATAAACAGATTAGACAACAGAAATCTAAAAAATCAGAACAAACACAAAACATTAACAGAAATACACTAAATAAAACAAAAAATGCACAAAACGACAACAAATTGAGTCCCACATCAAAATTACACAAAATAATAGAAATATGCACACAGTGATAGGTTTCTAATTTCTGGCTTGAACCGTTCAATTCTTACGGTTGAATTATTGCATAACTTTTTCTTAAAGTCCGTGTTTCTGTCATCCTGGCACTGAGCTCTGACTTGCAGTCCAAAAAACGAACAGATGCATGATTACGATGAAGAGCTTATAGTTTCTCACTGACTGCTCATTACACTTCCACCCTGTTACTGTCAGATAATAATGTTTCTTTGTGCTGTCAGTCCTAAACCACTGCCAGGTCCACCGCATCGCCGCTGTTGTTTACCAGTGCTACAGTGATGTCATCGGCCCTGACTCCATCTCCATGGAGACCTTTAAGCCTGCCCTAACAAAGCTTGGCAGGTCCATACAGGTGCGCTGCTTCCTTCTGTTTATATCTAATGAGGATAGGTCACTGAGGGATGACTCACACAGTATCATCAGTTTGCTCCATGTTTGCTGACATTATGACTCCATGTTTGACATTATTGCAGCTGCATGTTCGAACATATATATATATATATATAAAACCAGCTACTGACTTGATCAATAGCCAGCTACATATTCTGTACTCACCTTGAATAAAAAAACTTCTTCTACTGTGTTAGAACCATTAAAACTGAATCAGGATGAAGAAGAACATTTTTCAGTTTCTCTGACTTTTTTTTTTTTTTTTTTTTTTTTTTTTTTAAAAACCACTCCTGATAGGTTGTGTATTTATCAGACTGCAAAATGTGCTCCATCATTGAATACGCGTTAGATGACTGATTATTAAAGGCTTTGTTGTACCTGAATTGTTTACCAGTTCTGCTAATGCATATGTTCTAATCCCTTTTACGTCTTATCTCTCTCCAGTTGGTCTCCTCTCCAAACACCGACATCCTGCGAAAGGTTGCCAAAACTACAGACATTCAGAGCAATCTTTATATCTAAAAGTGTATCCCTGTGCAGAACAATTTCACCCACATTTTTTGTGTTAGAAATCATTTTTTTATTAAAAGATATGAAGTTGATGAAATACTGAGTTTCTATTTGATCTCACATACTCCTATTTGAGCTGAAAGTTGACATAGTTAAGAATTGATGATGCACTCCCTAGTATTTGGAGTGAATAAAGACATTAAAACCTTTATATTGATGTGATGGAAGCAGAGAAATGTGCACATTTCATATTAAAGTGAATGTATTTTGAAGATTTATTATGGTGTTCCTGTGCTGCAGGGATTCAATCCAAGGATGGAAATTGGTTTAAAACAAAAACTTGAAGGCGTTAAATTGGTCTACAGACTTCATTAAATTGCATATTTTTGGAACAGCTTTCACAGGAGACTCAGTCTTTAAAAGCAACTAACAAAACAATAATAGATATGTTGTTGTTCTTATCTATTATCAACTAAATCACTGCCTAAATCAATAGTAGACAGGTGTTAAGTCCCACAGATGACATGTTTAGTGTGGAAAAAAAATACTAACATGCCTGAGTGATATTGTGATACTTAAAATAATCTAACAAGTTTATATAAATTGATTTGTTTTGGCTTTGGAAAAAATAATTATACAATAATGATTAATATTCATGTATAATTAGTCCACTTAACATTCAGTGGGAATGGTTTTAATTGTTAACAAATGGCCTGAGAAACTAAACTAAAGTAATTACATTATTTATCAAAATGTATTATTTTCAGATTTTGTTTTGTTTTGTTAAGATTTGTCATTTTACCATTGTGCTTATATATTAGGATTCCAATGTCAAATAATGTGAATTTTTTTTTTTCTTCTTTTAAACAACTGTATAGCACCACCAGCTGGTTAATTTCTCGAACTGCAAGACTTCAATTCCCAAAAATACATGCATCGCAAACCTAATGAGACCCACAGAGTTTTATTATCTCTATTAAAATTATTTACTGTAAGGCTCACATTTTTTATACTACAATGGCCATTTCAGACATTCTTATCAACCTTTTTGCTCTGTAGATGGATGAAGATCTGCTCATGTTTGTAGACATGTTCATTGTAATTTCTGTTCAACTTAGTAAACTTATTCTTATAAGTTATTGTATTATTTTAGAGGAAATAAAGCTGTTATAATGAATCAAACATGAAATATAATAGTCTTATTAATGGCTACCCAGTTACTAAAAATTGTATTAAACTTTACATTGCAGTTTAGGTTGTTCTATTCGTATTATAGGAAAGGACAGATGGAACCAAGGATGTTATACACCATTTTGTATTTTTGTGAAAACAATTTTTTTACTTTTTATGAGTGGGAACTTTTAACTAAAAAAAGAAAAAATGATTGAAAATAATGCAAACAAAAAGCCTTTATTAAATACACCAATGATTATGTTTTCTTTTCCTTTTGTCTTGTATTTATAATAGTGTAAATATGTGTGCGTTTAAGTTATTATTATTTTTGTTAATTTTGACTTCAATTTATTTGTGGGATTTTAAGTATCCGCTGTCGGTTGCTTTTTTGGCATTTATTTATTTATTTTTCTAATTTGCATTCTTCATGTTACTCTTTCCTACTATATTGATCTTCTATCCCGAATTTCTCCCACAGATATGAATAAAAATTGTTTTAGCCATTATTATTATAGTCTTTATTTATTATAATATAATGAAGAAAAAAATGATTATTCATTCATTGTTATTTATTTATTATTGATCAACCAGTTGAAGTCCCTTTTCTTACCAGGCTCTGGTAGCTGTACTCCTCCTGTCCTGTGGGGGCAGTAATGGGCTAATATAGCGTTTTCTGTTTGACCGAGTGAAATCTAAAGTGAGGGAAATGCAAACAAACCTACTACAGGTGAGTACTTTACACTTTTAGGTAAATGGAGTTTAAATTCACTTGCTGTTTCAGGTTATAAGTACTTTTCTCATTTTCTTTCCCTAAGCAAACTGTTCGTTTAATCGGCCACAGACCTTAACTGTGTTAGCGGAGTTGTCCGTTACCGAGGCTACCAATGAGCTCAGCCCGGGTAAAAGCTCTGAAAAGCGCCAGGAAAACCAATGTTCACCGGGACGAAAAGCTCCGAACCACCAGAGCCAGCAGGGTATTAGCTGAGAGGAACCAGGCCGTGGTAGCGGTGGGAGCATGGGTAGAGAGCGGAGAGGACTTCACAGAACACCCATCTGTAAGTTTAGCATTTAATAACGAAGCTTGGCGTTTCAGATTTACTGGTTTTCATGTCAAGTGGTGACTTAACTCAGCAATGTCCAATCTCATTTATATCTAGTTTATTTCGGAATAATTGACACGATGTGATAAACTAGTGTACATTTTTTTTTTTTTTTTTTTTTTTTTTAATGCCCACAAATACATGTTTTTCCCCCGACTATCTCACAGGAGGAATAAGACAGAGGGATGTGTGGATAATGTGAGCAGAACTAGAAGTTTTTGTGGATTTTCAAGCACCTCCAACAGTTACTTTTTTTTTTAATCAATGAATAATGTTATCCTACAGAATATCATCATCATCATCACTCCTGATTGTTTTCCTCAAAAACGGTAGATTTCAGCTCCAACGTGGCTTCCAAAATGTTTTGTAGCTTTCATTATTTATTACGAAATAACCAGTTAAATTATATCAAGTAATTATTATCTATATTGTTAGTTTTATAGATATAAACCAATCTGGTCAAGCAAGTGAATAAACTTTTCATACTCACCACCGACCCAAAATTCTATTGATGATACTCAGAATTGCACAACAGATTACATTTGATCTCAGATCATTTGTTTTACACAGTCCATATCAGTGATTATAAAAATAATAATTATCATAATAATAATGAGGCAAGACCTGTATTCGCAAGGCGAAAACGTATTTGGCAATTTGAAAAAAAATGGCAACTTGTGTATTGATTTGTTGACAAGTTTCTTTTTACTAATTAAATTGAAAGTCAATAATACAGGAAAAACAGAAGACTGACCTTGACCATAAATAAGACCTTGAGTGAAGGTCAAGGTCACACATTGAAGGGAAATGTTGTTCAATGGTACCAGTCTGAGCACTGTATCTCAATATATGGCCAAGTTCTTGGGAAAAAAGTTTTTGTTTTTTTTTGGTGACATCATGAACTTTGACCCCTGCCGATCTTTTTACTGGTAGGTCGTACAGCTTTGGTTCAAATTAAATCAAATATTCCACTTGTGATGAGCTTGTCATAAATGTAAGCATCAAACTTATATGATAAATATTCATAGAGATATGGAAAATGTTGGGTTTTGACACTTGACTCGACCTTGACCTTGCTGCATTAATAGCCAAGGAGGAGTTCCACGACAAAGGAGTTGTGGAAGAAAAATAATAACTCCTACGAGAACAATGCATTTGGCAAATTTGAATTCAACTGTTGTGCTTCCTCCTCCTACGTGCTTTAGGCTTTGGCTGTGGTAACTGATGAGCTCCAGGCAGAAAGGAGGAGAGTGAATACAGAGAGTCTTCTCCGATTTCAAGATGAAGTCCGTCACCGTGTGGCTCATCGAGTCCAAGTCACTAAGAAGAGACAACCTGCTCAGACAGAGCGAGTGGTAAAAGACCAGACAGTAATACACACAGCATCATAACATAACAAACATATCTTTGCTTTTTTAGCTATTTTCTTAGTAATGAAGGTATACATTAGTGGAGTAGTGTGTTCTCTCATGTTCTTGTGTGTTTTTTTTTTTTTAGGCGACCCCAAACATAAAAACCCCACCACAGCTGTGGACCGGTACTGCGCCTGGTTTGTCCACGATACAGCAGAGAGTGACAGAGAGCAGCTTTCAGAAGGTATTGATTTTTCCTCTGCCTACCCTTATAAGTTATAACTTGCTATTATTTTGTCCACCAAGGGGCAGTCAAAAGTCTCAGATAATTATTTTTTATAAACATACATTTTGTATTTCATTTTTTACATTTATTGCCAAGAAATGCATTTTTTTCAGAAAAAAATAGTTCTCCTCAATTAATGCACAATTAAAAATCTGTTTACCAGACATTGTCTGCTTTTTCTGTTCTCATATTTTCCCTGAAAGTCACCTCACGATATGATTCATCCCCTAATGTAACCATGATTAATCTCCAGTTATTTCCATGATTTTTTCCAGTCCTCTGCTGGGACGAAACAGGTCCGTCTGCGGTTGGCGGCCTGTCGAGTGATCCCACGTGAGGAGGAGACGTCAGACTTGCCCGGAGGCAAGTGGAACGTCTCTCCAAGCAGACATGTGAGCGTCTGCGTGCTTTTCTCTGTTATTAATTTAAATGCATGCCGTGCTTCTTAATGTTTGTTCTTTTTGCTCCTAACAGTGTGCTGATGAAGGGGGCAGTGCTCAGTTTGATAGACGACACCAATGTCCCCTTGTACAGCAGAAGGTGACTGATTACCCAGAATGCATTTGTTGTTTTTTTTTTTGATAAATTTTGAATGTTACTTCTAATATTTTTTTAATAGGGGATTCCAGGTAATGACTTTTTTTTTTCAGTTGGTCAATTTAAATCGATTTGAGGATTTAAAAAAAAACTTTGCCGTGGACTGATTTTAAAGACGGAAAGGAGGTGGACCATTGATACCTTGCTGTAAGGTGACATTTACTCAGGGCTTTAGATTAGACTCACCTTTCCGCCTGTGATCATTTTAACTAACCTCAGGCCAGACCTGGTCTTGTGGTCAACCTCTCAGAAGTCGCTTTTCATCGTGGAACTAACGGTACCATGGGAAGCTGCAGTTCTCCGACATAGCAACTGAGGCAAAACAACATGGCTGGTGTGCCCAGGTGCTTCCGGTTGATGTTGGGTGTAGAGGATTTGTTGCCACATCCACAACCAAGCTTCTCAAAGGAATGGGAGTGTGAGGGCAGGCCTTCCGACAAGTTGTCAAGTCACTGTCAGATGCTGCTGAATAAAGCAACAGCTGGCTATGGATCAAAAGAAAGGATCCCAGCTGGGCCATCAAGGGGTAAAAGCAGAGAGGGGCACACCTGGGACGCCAGGTGTCACTGTTGAGCCCACCTGAAGACCCCTGTAAAGCTTTTACCCCTTTAACCCCACCTCTAGACCAAGTACTGATTATCTAAGGGATTGTACTGTCTAGTCCTATAAGCTAACCAAACTAAATTTTTACTGATCTGATCATTTTTGGGGAATTTTTTTTTTTAAAGTGTCTATATTTGGACTGTAATATTCTACCGGTATTATAAATATAATGGATGAACAATTTCCAACTATAAATTCACTGAAGTGCTTAGCTTGGTCACAATAAATCAATGTACATTTTTTTCATGACAGTTAATATGTTGACGATTTTTTAAATGGGTTTTCAAGTACGGGCACGTTATGTTAATAAGAAATATGAACCATATCGGCTTGTTGCAAACCCATAAATAGGTTATTCAATAATCAAACACAGGCTTATCCTTCAGATTTAATATAGCTCTCCAAATTTACAAATTCCGTGATAAAAACCAATGAAGTTTAAAAATAGGTTTGAAGGGCAAAGGTGGCAAAACTCAGTCTTTCAATACTCATTATTAAACATAGATTCGCATGGTCCTGGACAGTAGCTCAACCTGTAAAATCCAACTGTGTACATTTACTAACACGTGTTCAGTGTTATTTTTAACCTGTGCATCATTACCCAGACTGCTGTATGTAAAGTAGCTGAAGTAAAACCAACTTGTAACGCACTGTGTACAGTCATTAGATCATAATACAACACAGATCAGGGAGCAGAAGAAAACTGAGCTCCCTGTATGTTTTCAGTTGTTAGTTGGAAGCACAAGCTGCTGCTTCATGTCACCATCATGTGGGAAGTTGATGATATATGTATTTTCATCAATTTTCCACTTCCCTCTTTCACGTATCAACTAAACATTCACCCAAAAAAAAAAAAAAGCTTAAAGTCAGATCCATTTTTTAAAAGCTTAGAATCACACTCAGAAACTGACGAAGTACATTAAACACTATCAGACGGGTGTGACTCTTAAAATTAGCAGTAGTATAAGCCTCTGGGTCAGATTAAAGATTAGTTTGTTGTCACTCGAATTGTCTTTCAAAAAAAAAAAAAAAAAAAGCCCTAAGGGGAAACCACCAAGCTTCAGACTGCTATTTATACCCAGCGACTGGTTTTAGTGGCTTTTAGAGCCAAACACAAAGTTTTAACATAACATGTTCAGATGTGATCATTGTGGGAAAATGCAGCAAAGCAAAGTGACATTTTATATAAATTATACTCTTTTTGCATATGAGTATTAACTAGATTTTTAAACAGTATTTCAGTTTTAAGCAAATAAATCTCAGTGTAACTGACGATTCAGCTTCTTTTGTGTAGTTTTCAGCTCTGTCTCTATCTGACCATGCACTAACTGCTCTGACTGTGTGTCTTAGGCCACTGGTCACGTGTGGTGGGAAGCTGACGAAGCACACGCAGATGATTTCGAGCCTAACCCCAGCTTTTCTGCTGCTCTGTGGCCTCTGAACGACCCAGAAGAACTGAAAAGACAGGTAGACATTAGCACACAAAGTAAACTGGGATACGTTTTTTAAAACCTATTCAATAGCAAACACAGTGACTGACGGACAGACTGAACTCATGTTTCTGCAGCGACAGTCTGAGTTCCTCCTGTATCGACGTCTGGTCATGGAATTAGAGAGAGAGCGAGTGAAGGAGAACAAACAGCAAAGGAAACATCTGAGGAGGACAGCCAGGTGATCAGACACCAGCATTTCCCCTATTTAACAGTCTGACTCAGATTCTAACTATATAAACAGATAAATGGGGATCTGAGTCTACAGTAAATGTCACCTCTCACATGTTTCGGTTGTCACTTTAGGATCAAAGCAGAGAAGGAGCAGCTCCGTCTGCAGGAGGAGAGGCGTCTGGAGGAAGCTCAGCAGCTTAAAGAAGTGCAGCGAAAACTGGAAGAGCGGGAGCTGCTTATCATGGAGCGCCTGAGACTGGAGGAGGACAGAGCTAAGAAGCTGCAGAGAAAGAAAAGGGAGGAGAAAGGGAAAGAATCTGAGAGGTGTTCATCTAACCTTTACATTCTTTTATTTATCCTGTTAAATGTTGGCGAGCTGCCGAGGCCTGTCAGGATTTACTCTGAACAGGTAACAAAGCCCTAAACACAGAAAACATGTCAGTTGCTGAACATACTTGGGGGGAGAACATGCAAGAAACACAAAGTTTATACAGTATGGAGTACAATGTATGGATTATACACAAACTTAATTGCATGAAATGACATAAATGTGATTTAAAATAGAAACATTGAGCAAAGATAAACCGTTAGCCATCACTTATGCCCAAGCATCAAAAACAAAGAAAATAGTATAGACCTTTATTGATCCCCATAGGGGAAATTCACATGTTGCAGCAACACAATAGAACAGCAGACAGTAAGAACATAAATATAGGATAGTAGTGCAAATGTAGGACTGTGGGACGGACGTAAATTAGATGTGCAAATGGGAAATTAAGGAATATGGTTGGGGGTGGGGAGGATCTGTATTGTTACAGTTATTAAGTTAAACGATGATGTTGAACTGTGAATGAAATGCAATTTATGTATTATCAAAATAACACAAACACCAGAATATTCTGTCCAGGTCAGAGGGTTTCAGTACAGGCTTGTAGGTGGTTATTAAACTTGAAAAACTAAACAGAAAAAAAGAGAGATGGCAAAACAGCAGCAATAAAGAAATTTAAAAAACTAAGCCGTTACATCTGGTTTTCAGCTGAAAATAAATACAGGAAATGTTCATGGTTCCAAAAAGATCAAGGCCTTATTTGTGAAGTGGAGTGTGTGCTGATAAACAGGCTGATTTCTCGCTGCAGGTTTGTTGATGCTCTCAGAGCTCAGATGAAGGAGCGTCTGTCCCATTTCAATGATGAACTTCCTCTTCTCTGCTGCTGCGCTTCATCCTTCTGGGACTCACACCCCGAAACCTGCGCCAACAACTGCATCTTCTATGACAACCCCAAAGGTTAGCCTCACACACATGCACGTACTCGTGTACACACACAAGCCCCGCCCCCCCACTGTGCAGAAACACAACATCTAAATATTACCTTTGCCTCCTCCACAGCCTATACACAGGCCCTTCATTCCACGATGGTCAGTTTGGAGCTAAAGTAAAGGAAAGTGAAGCTTTGCGGAGAATATGAACCAATAGACTAAAGCCATTTTTTTGTTTTAAACTCATGCAAAACTTCTTTGTAATAAACCTTTTTTTGCACTGAATTTACTTTTCAGATATTTATGTTCATCAAAGATTAATTCTCGCAGACCCAAAACTTGAATGTTTTTTATGAAGTGTCCTAACATCTGTATGTTTTCTTTAATGAAACAACTATTGTTAATGTGTGTGTGCCTTCATTGTGATAATAAAGTAGTAATAATGGCTTATATGATTATCATTACTCCTGGTCTAATTCTCTACACCCACTGGGCAGTGGTGGCCTAGCAGGTAAAGCAGGGGACATGTGAATATGTATTTGAAGTCAACTTCTTTTAAAACATTGAAAACACTTCGTACATAATTGCTTTGTATGCAGTGTAAATACTGATGTTTGATGTACAACCTCTATTTGCACATGATGTATTTACTCAAGTGTACTTCTGAATTTTCTTAAATTTGCTCTTATATAAGGTGATATTGTCTTTGTTACTGCTGCAGGCCGATCAGGTTGGCAAAAACATTTGATTTCATGTGCTTTGATGTATTTTAATAAAAAATTTATTTATTGTTCATGACTTCTATTTCTTCTTTTTTTCCTCTTGAAACATGCTTAATTTGAAAATGATATGGTGTAATAAATTACACAGAATTTAGCAAATGCTTGTATTTTTTTTAAAAAACGAATTATGCACACAAATTTTTTTTTTTTTTAGTTTAAGAAAAAAAATTAACAAGTAATTTCAGAATTACTTCCAATCATATTGATACAATCTAAGAATTGTTTTAATTAAAACTATTATTATTAGTATTATTCTTTAAATACTATCTAGTAAGGTTCCTACAATAATATGTAATTCTACTATGGAGCGAATTTTTCTAGAATCATAAAATTAGATTGTTTTTTTATCTTTTGTTCTTACAAGACCTTAATAAATGTTTTATTTTCCCGAAATATTGATAGTTGAATGTTATTTTTTCCTCTCAAATGACTGTACAACGTCCTCAGTGGACAGGAAATGCCTCGTCCTTTGCGTAATGACGTCAGACGCAGCGTACCTTCGCTACCAGGTTGTCCGCCTGGAAAATCTTGTGGCTACAGACGCATCAGCGACGATTTTCGGCTCTTTTCTTAAAATAACCGGTGACTCGTTACGTTTTCAGTGTAAAGGGAAGAAGGCAGGAACTCCTGACCGCCATATATAAAGTTAAAGACGCATTATGGAGCAAAGAACGTTTACGGGGAGTATTTACCACCAGAAAACAGGAGGATAGCAGCTAAACATAAAGATTCGTGTTTAACCGGTCGTGACTCCACAAAGTGATTCTGTATTAGTCCCGGTTTAGCTCGTTTCTTTCTTCTTTTTCTTTCTGCTATTCCGATTTTTGTCTCCTGTTATGAACCTGTAATCACTGAGTGGCTGTTATTACACATCTTGGACATGGCTGGGAGGACGTTTTAAGTGTTGTTTTGCGCTGAAATTGACAAAGGTTTTGAACTACAATGAAGGCTCCTTTGGCACCGGGAATACGGTTCATTACGTACATTTCCCGGGACAGTTGGTGAGTTATTATTTATCTATTGTTCTGTACTCACAGTAACACACATACTGGGATTATCAATGATTAACTCAAGTTTTTATCTCACCAACTCTCAGAGTTAGTGTAAACTAGTCAGTAAGTCAGGTCATTGGATCACATGATATACGTGTTATAAATGTGTTATTACTGCTGTTTACAGTGTGCAATTACGTCTAAGGTTTTTTTTTTTTTTTTTGTTTTTAAAGAACAAGTTAGAAATAATTATACCAGTGGAGGTAAGCTACATCTGCAGCCAAAGCTTAACCACCAAATATTCACATTTAAATGAGGATATCTAGAAACAGTGATTTTGTGCCCATTGGAACCCTGGCAGTATTATCAGTTGTGCATCTTTCATACTTTTGTTAATACATCATAACACATAATAAAAACCAATAATTCCTACATATTTGGCTATGCCTTTAAAGGCTTTGTATGTCAAAAATGAGCGTTGTTCAGGTCCTTGCAGGACTTTATTATTATTCATTATCACCATAGTTACAGAGCATAACTAAAACCCCTTTGTTTTCAATTTTATATTTTTTATCTGACAATTACATTCCTAAATCTTCTGAAACTGTAAACATGTCCTACGTCTAAACATAAAAAAAAAAATAAAATAAACTTTTATAAGCAACTTAACAAACTGCCGAGATTTTTTCTTGAGGCCAACTTTTCTTTAACCTCCGATCGTCCTTTAATATCTTTGTCTGTTGTGATTTATGTTGGTTTTTTGAATCGTAAAGTAGTACAGATGCACCAGAGTCCTTTAATTTGTTTGTCTATTGTGATTTATGTTGGTTTTTTGAATCGTAAAGTAGTACAGATGCACCAGAATTCAAATTTTTGGCCCAAAACGAAAAAAACCGAGGCCAAAACACCAAAATAAATTATTATGCAAATTATTAGTCCCATTGCATTTATTGCTCTGAATGTGTACTAACTAAACATTACAATTGTATAAATTAATATTAATGCTTTAAAGAGTAAATCAAATAAAAAATATGAAAACATTTATTTTGCACTGACTGACATTCCAACAATGCACAAAAAATGAAATCATACATTAGATAATATTGTACGGGCCTATAACTGACTGAGCAGCTGAAAGAGAGTCAAATTAAATCTGTTCTCTCATTAAAGCACAAAGTGCATTTAAGTTCTTGGTGAGCATCAGCTTCTCTGCTTTATTTATTATCCAAGCACACAGAGGGCATTGCGGCGTGCATCATTTCTTGTGCGTGCTGCTTTAATGCCATCCAAATAGTGATTTTTACAACGCGGACCAAGTACAGTCGTGATGAAGGTCAGAGGATCTCTGTGAAACGTGCGCTGACAGACTGAAACCAGATTTATTTTTTTGATGCGCAGCCGTGCGTCAGGCTGCGGCGTAGGGGTGCATGTTAATAGAGGGCTACAAGTAACTACAGTCTCAACATGATAGATACATGCGTTTTTTACGTGCATCGGCATTGGTCGATGCGGGCTGCTGCGTCCGCCGATCCTCATTATTTACAGAGAGCAGAAATATGTTGTACTTGTTCTTGTTCTACATCACCTGTTTTTAATATTTGTTAAATATTTTTTACTTCTTGTCCTTCTACCTCACCTTTGTTAATTTCAATAAATGTTCCTTTTTTTAAAATTGACACTCGTACCTTTTGTTATCATCATTGTATAATTTTTATGATGTAAAGGGAACAAAGGTGATATCGGCAGTTTGTATCGTTATCGGCAAGGGCTGATGGGAAATAAAAATTGGTATCGGTATCGGCCCTAAAAAAATCCATGTCGGTCGATCCCTCGACGTGACACAGAAACATAAATCACACTTACGTCTCAAACACTGCTCAGACATATTGAAATACAGCCGTGGACAAGTTGGTCCGTTTCCAGACACGCACGTGCTAACCGCTGTGTTTGCTTGTGTCTTTGCAACTCGCTGTTTTTGGTTGGGTTGTTTTGGTGGAAAACTATGTTGGGAGATTTGTCTCAAAAATATTCACTTACAGTATATATCCACAATTTTCACATGTATTTTTGTAGATTTTCACGTGTTTTTCAGCTCTACAAATATATCCGTGTATGTATTTATCATGAAGTATCGTGTAAATCTTAAGTTGTGCTCGTGAATTGTGTAAAGTGCGTTTGTGGATAGGTCAGCACGTGCATTTTTAATTTGTGTGGAATGGAAAGCACATCCTCTCCGCTAAGTGGCTCTATTGAAGTCTCTGCTGAAGATTAATTCCATTTTACCGGAATAGCGACGTAATAAAACAATACCAGCGCAAATTAGAGTTAGCGTTTTTATTTGATAAAACGACTGTTATAGGTCCTTTAAAAAACTTAACTTAACTTGGATAATAATTTTTTTGAATCTATTAATATAATTTCTTGGTGGGATCCTCTTGGCAGGGTGGGGTGGGGCGCCCTGCCAAATATACTATCGGGGAAACACTGCGTTAATATAGGATGGATGGTAATTGTCTTTACACAGTGATTCAATGAATTTGGTGCAAGTCCAAACAGTGCAAGAAATATAGGAGCTTTTTATAGATGTTAAGGAGATAAGATAAAAACATAATCTAAGTTAAATATTTACAGATAAGGTATAAAATATAAGAGCGATTTACAGAAAAGTATAGAAATGCATACGATAAAAACCAAGTCTAGTAAATTAGTGGTACTCCAATAGTCTTTTTCTGCTGAGTTTATGTGTGGCTACTGTTTTAAAAAAAAAAAAAACAGATGGAAAAAGCAAAGTAAATGCATTTGATCCACATTTCATGGATGAATCGATTGTGAATGCGGTTTGCCTAATCTGACGATCTGAATGTTGAATAATCTTTATCTCCTCATGATAAGGAGTTAGTTCTGTTGTGTGAAAAAAACAAATAAATACTGTGTATTATTTCTTAGCCTGGTTATTGTCAGCTGTTTAAAACCCCAGCTTCTCATTAGCGGTTTTGCTTTCCCTGAAAATGTCTTAAAAGGTCCACAATGATGAAACTGTCAGATGTTTTCACATGAGGAAGTTGTCTATTTCTACAAGCATCAAATTTAACAAGTGTGCATAGTTTTGGCTTGAAGTACGACTGAAACAAGATAAAGGTTTTTAAAAACACCTAATAAACAACAGATATAAATGACCTAATAACTAACATGGACGTAAAAGCATTTTTCACCATCACGAGTTGGTTACTACTCTGCAATGTCATGATAATGAAAAGCTGTTTCACAGTGCAGTGTGTTGTTTCATGACTGCATGTAAATATAAAGGTGAGGCACAAACAGGGCAGTATAATAAGCGTACACACTCAAATAGAAGCAACGCTATAACAGCTGCTATAAATATATAATAATACTAAATATATTATTATATAATATGTAATAATATATTAAGTAATTTGTCCACAAGTAGCTTTTTACACTTTTCAACACAGTAATTAAGACCATTTTTTTTGTGTTAATAGTGGCTTTAGATATTTTGTGTTTTTAATAAAATATAAGACTAAGAGTCAAGTGATGTGTAACGGGAGAACAAATGCAGCTTGTTTTTGTTGCGTTTGCTTTTCTCTAGTTGTTACTTTACGCCTCAGATTATATTTATGACTTTCGGATAAACATTTGAAGCTATGTACGTGCGTCCTTAAAGTGTTTTACGTATTTAGCGGTACTTAGGTAAGTACCGGTAGTCTTTCTTTGAATTTTTGTTTGAATATTTTGGTAGTCTTCACAAACAAATAAAAAGTACAGAACAAATAACACTCAATTGTCCAATTTTTCAGCCGAAAGGGTGTAGATTGTAGCAAAGCTTCACAAAACACAAAACAAGGTTCTCTACATCAGGGGTTCTCAGCTGGTCTCACTCTGGGACCTACATATGCCACGGTTATTAAATCGTGACGCACTTTTGTTTTTAGAATTCAACCAACCAAATTTAGTTTTTCAAAAATAGCTGTTGAAAACACACACATATATATAATTTTTCTTTAAAAACATAAATCTATATATTTTCCTGTGCAATATGCATTTCCCAGCATGCCTGTCAAAAGGAAAGATTCTTTCAAAATAAAAGACAAGTCCAACATGAGACATTATTTATTTATTTTTTGACCAGCTGTCCTCGATCCACCCAGTATAGGTGCGCGACCCACTTTTTGGTCCCGACCCACCAGTTGAGAAACACTGCTCTACATGATATCACACAAAAAATATTGAACTTATATTACTATTTTCACAATATACATTCAATATATATTCTGCACAAGTTTTATATACTGTATACAGTTTACACATTCACATCTAGCATATATACATACATACATACATACACATGAATGTATATGACATGTACATGATATTAATATTATACTATTTCATATTTACGATACAAATTCCATCAATTAAATTTAGAGTGACATTATATAAATTCACAAAAACATTTTATTATATATTTTATATTGTTATATACATATTATATACTATTGCTGTCCTAGGTCAAATTGTTGCCCTTTTTTCTTATACTTACTAATGATATATGATTTAAAAAGCTTTTAAAACTGGTTTATGTTGGTGCTTTGTTTTATTTCATCCTTTAGGCAGTTCCATAATGAAACCCCCTCACCTTTTGCAATGTTGTTCTAGCATATTGGATTTTGAAATGTCGTTTTACTCTTAAATGATATTCCCCTTCTCTCTCTAAAAATCTTTTCTGCAACACTTTTGGTCCAAGTGCACCTTTACTTGCTTTATACATCATTAGGGCAGTTTTGAGTTGGATGAGATCTGGGAGTTTTAAATCTGGTATTTTTAAGAATAATCCATGTGTGTGTTCTCTGTATCCTGCATTTTTAGTAAAATATTCTATATTTTCACAATAGTTAATGATGGACATGAAATAAGGTGCAGTTACTAGACTCAGGACTGTGTGCTAAAAAGATTACTAAAATGAAGTTTCACTCAAACCTGATTTCGGTTGTTATTTATTTTATTTTTTTGCGAGGCAAATACATTAGCATAGAAGAATCTGTTTGATTAGCAAAATACAAAACCGTGTAAAGCTTTAAGTTAGTTTTTCTTCATATAAAGGGTCTTTAAATGACAGTCAACGTCACATTAGTTTTACTTCCTTTTTCTGCAGAAATTGTCACCTTTGTTTTTAATTTAATCTGGTCATCTTGCAGGTACCGTGGTTTTATCCTAGTTCTCACCTTCCTCTTCTACACTGCCTACCATCTGTCACGGAAACCCATCAGCATTGTTAAGGTGAGTAGATCAATCAGCAGCTCTGTGATCTGCAGCACAGTTTCATTCTACCGCCATTTAAAACTCTTTGAAGATAAATGAGCGCGATGAATGGTAAATTAAAGCTGACCTCAGAGAGTTCACAAATCCACAGAAAAGTTTTTGTGTGTCTTTAAAAGCAGAAACGTGAACTTCATCTCAAGTGCAGGAGACACGACATTTAGTAGTCAAGTTGTAAAAAAAAAAAAAAAAAAAGATGACAGTGAACTCTTTTTATTGTTGTTAAAATACAAAGATAATTATTATGTTATCCTAAAACAACAGGCACGGTAGGAACTGTAGATGTTCCTAGTAGATTAGAAAGGATCACGTTAAATCGGGTTTATTGAAATTTTAACTAGGAATCTAGGAAAATATCAACAAGAGTCTGAATGAAGACTTTTTAGGAAGTTTAACTGACACTGTGGTTAAACATGTAATCTGACTGGATCTAACGCTATGATTAAAGCTCATTGTTATTATGCCTTAAAGATATCCACTGTGACTGTCAGGGTGTTATCTGGAAACTGGGATTAGTGGAACTAATAGTAGCAATATTTCCACATTCACAGAGGCCGCCATTGTTTTTTCTTGCTCGCGAAGGAGTGATGGCTACCGGTAAAACTAAATACAGAACTTGCCTGCTTCTTGCCTCCACAGTGAACGTACACTGTAGTGTATGCACTATTTGTTCATGCGGAGGTGTACTCCACTCTTGTGCTTTCCGGCACATCTTCTGGTTTGGTGCATTGGAGCAGTGAAGTGTTGAGGCACTTCTGTGTAACCTGCCGTTCTAGTAAAAAGGAATACATATTATACTTTATTGTCATATATGTAAAGCTACATATGCAAAATGTGTTCTCAGCATTTAACCCCTCTCTGAGGAGCAGTGGGCAACAACGCTGTAGCTGGAGCAAACACATTTTTAGTACCTGTTATATCGCCTCGTATTGCTGATCTGACGTGTTTGTGACACAATGCGATGCAGCGTTGGACAAAACAAATGATTATTACATTGAATGCACTATTCCTGTAGTTAGAAGAGCAGAGAAAGTGACATAGCAGCTTAACACTCCGGTGAGAGTTTGAATGACTGCTGAATGACTGCTACTGCTACTGAGATAAACACGGACCCTGAAGCACTGAGACGGACTCACAATAACAATAGCCACTTAAGTAGTCATTAGTTTTATTGTCATGTACAGTTTTTTTCAGCTGAAAACTATAACAACAGTGTGTGGATAGCATAATACAATAATTTTTGTGATCAATGATCCCCCTCGTAACAGAGCAAGGCATGAATATGCTTAAGGTGGTCTCTAAACAGCCTGATTTTAGAACTGCTCAGGAAGTCACTTTTCAGAGTTTAGTTTGGAAAAATAAACCTCAAATACTATGTTGTTGGGGTTCATAGAACAAATGGAGATGAAAAATAGTATAATATGAGACCTTTAAGAAGCAACTCTGGTTCAATTGTCTTCTTGCCCATTGCACAAATCTAATCTGAATACATTCAAAATGTTTGATTTCCCTCAAATTAGAGGAAAGCGGTTTTCACGTGCAGATCCATAAACAATTATTTGTGATAAGTTTTTACATACTGTTAATTTAATGTGTTGTGCCACATGACTAAAACCACAGTAAATACTACAAAACAACAGTAGTGCCCTACTTTATTTCCCTTTCATGTTTTTCTTCCACAAAGGGCCTTTCTGAGAAAAGAAGGCAAATGATAACACAAACCATCTTAAACAAAAATGCAAATCTCCACCAAGTGCCACATATCCTCATTTCCAGATATTGGCAGTTATCTGGATCAATGATCCTAATCATGGTATCCTGATCATTCACACGCAAACACACCAGCAGGAGGTGCTGTAGAGCCAGCTCAAAGAGCTGAACATTGGGAATCATTCATTTTTTAAACTGATCTAGTCAGTATATTAATCTGGAATGGATCCCCTCCAAAATGTAATGTAATCTAGGGTCTAACTTTGCTTAAAATTTTGTCAAAATCCGTTTCGTACAGTTTTAATCCTGCTAGTCTAAACAGTACCTCCTTGGCGGAGATAAAGATAAGATAAAGAACAGAAAATATTAGTTTTTGCTTTAATTTCCTATTAATTTTAAATCTACATATCATTTATATTTTTCTTACTTTCCCAGAGCGAGCTGCACAGAAACTGCTCAACTGCTATTCGCCCTGCAGACCTGAACATCACTAATAATGCCACTTGGTGTGACTGGCAGCCATTTGGTAAGTTTATAATAGTCAAAGCACACAATGCTCAAAGAGAAAAACAGAAGCCATCATGAGCTGGGAAAACCTCTGTTAAGATCCAAGATTTTTTTTCTGTTTATATCTTTATTATTTCATATAAAGTCTCACAAACAAATATGAGCTTTATTTGAAAATATAGTGTCATCTTTGTGCCAATACATAACATTTCAAAAAGAATGAGCCTTTAAAGTGACATAGTCTCTGGGACTTTGAACACCAGACATCTGCTGAGCAGATTGTTTCCTTATCACAGTAGGTTGGAGCTGTAGTTCATTTTATACATTTTGACTGTTTGACCTTTGCTCAGACCTTTAGGTCATATATCAAACTGGACGGCAGAAATGAACAGCAAATACCTTATTGACCTTTCACTTTTACAACACAGATCCTCATAATGTGTTATAGCATTATGATTTCATTGCTTGACAATGTGACAACTTAAAAAAAAACACATCCAGAAGAACAATAAAACCTTCCACACAGTCGCTACTTGAGGTTGAAATACCTCCCATTTTTGCACAGTAGTTGCTTGACCAACTGAATGTAACATTCCAGAAACATCACTATGGCTATTTCCTCGTGGAATGCCGACAATCACTCATAACACCATTATTTATTTAGAATAATCCACGGAGAGGGAAATATGTAATACTGCGGAAGTTAGTTTTGTGTCCAAGCTATCACAGATGCACATTAATGAATGTGCTGATGATATCCAGATTTTTATGTGTTAATGAGCAGAAAAAATGTCTGTCTTTTCTGTAGACCAAGATAACTATCAGACGCTGTTTGGGGTGCTGGATAACTCTTTTCTGGTTGCTTATGCCATTGGCATGTTCTTCAGGTTTGTGTCTTCTGAAATCAAAGCACCTTGTGTGTTCTCTAAAACTTGTCCGTTAAACCTAGCTCCATCTTTGTGTTTGCAGTGGGATCTTTGGAGAGCGCGTGTCCCTTAGATACTATCTCAGTTTTGGGATGGTGATGAGCGGTGTGTTCACATGTCTGTTTGGCCTCGGCTTCTACTTAAACATCCATACGTTGTGGTACTATGCCTCCATCCAGGTAATCACATCCCTCTGCTCTCTGCCCCTATTCTCTGAGTTCTAGTTTATTTAATTATTTAAACAAGTATAGGACTTTACCTGACATAGTTTAAACAGATCTATTTAAAAATCTTAGTTGGGAAAAGTGTGGTTCAAAACCCAAAATACTTAATACACTTTATATATATTTATTAAATAGAAAAAGCTCAACTGACAAAAACTTGAATTTGACTCCCAGAGAGAAACTGTCTGTAATGGGCGTGCCAAAAATCAAATAATGGAGGGCTGCAGTCCTACATGTCTTTGATGTACAGTATCCCTGCTCCAACGCACATGATTATAAATCGAGGTTCATTATAAGGCTAATGAGAGATGGATCTGAGTCAGGTGTGTAAGAGGAGGAGATAATAAAAGCTGCATCGATTCCCCACAAGTGGTGTAAAGGAAAAGCAATTTTATTTCTAACCCTTTCTAACCTCATAAATACATGCAACTTTGAAAAACAAAAACCCTAAAATCTATAATAAAGTTAGAACAACACAAAAAAAAATTCATAAAAGACTTAAAAACCTCGATAATGTAAAGGTTTTGCACTCAGAGCTGTAGAATCCATATAGTCCAGTTACATTTGATATGTTTACCACAACCAAAAATGTGTCTTGCATGTTTAAATTCAACAATTTAACTTATATTAATTAAATTTGGTATATTATTCAGGGTTTTTTATGTTAATGCTGCAAACATTTTGGGCATAAGATAAAGTCTAGCCCTGGATTAGGGTTACTGTATTTGTTATTTGATCATCTCTCTCCTTTAAAGTCTATGTAAAGCAAATTCTGACATTTTCTTCTTAACACTTTAAATAGGTCATAAATATATTCCTTAAAACATGTACAAAGCCATTCAACCATTTAGAATATAGGTGTGGAGCTTGGCTTGACAAGCTGTGTTTCAAATTTCTGTGTTCTGGATTTAATGGGCGGGTTAGAAATCATAGCCGCGTTACGTCACGGAGCCATCATTAGCATAAACCTGACCCTGCTGCTGAAGCACAGCAAACTTCTGCGGCCTCCAGCGGGCGCAATATGGCCCCTAGCCAAAAACAAACCACATATTCGGACACAGAGGAATAAAACGCATGCCACATTTTCAATGAAATTAGCACTTTTTTTGCACCACATTTTTATTTTTCACCTCGAGTGGGCGCAATTCAGACTCTACCTGGGAGGAATGCACATATCCTCCTTTTTTGGATTTTTCCTAAGTTTTTCGTCTTTCACACTGCTCTCTCCCATAAGGTTATGGTTAATGCACAAAGCCGGCGCCCTTCCCGTGCATGGACGTGGTTCCAGCCCATATAACTGACGCGCCCTCAGCATTTAACAGCAGATAGAAGTACATGTTTTTCCATGATTTTGAGACCTAATTTTCTATACTTAGCAATTTTTTTCATCATTCAAATTTGGCTCAGTGGTCATTGACCACATGTTTCTGTGATGTGACGAACTCATAACACAAGTGTATTTCTGCTTTACACGGGGACTTTAAGGAGGAAGGAGAGATTCTTTCAGGCTTCACTCACATGATCACATGACTCTGAGCTGCATCATATGACTGCTCTTCCTGTCTGGAATTACTCGGAGCAAGAATGTTAAGAATCAATGCTCTCTTTGCTGACCATGCTCCCCCTGTGTGTGTTTTTGCTTCCCGCTGCAGATCCTGAACGGACTGATGCAGACCACAGGGTGGCCGGCTGTGGTTGCTTGTGTCGGCAACTGGTTTGGAAAGGGGAAGTGAGTACAGATGGAGCTCAATCCTGCTGAATGTACATGTATCAATTGTTGTTTTCTGACACACACATTCAGACAAACACACACAAGGTACAACTGGTTAGGATTCTCTCTGAGCTCATTATCAACCTTAAGACTGTTATCACGATCTAGTACTGGTACGACTGGTTTGAAACCAGCTTCAAGTAACAGAAAGCACCAGAAGATTAAATACAGTAAATAAAGTAATAATCATCAGTGGGTTGCATTCATCAACAAAAGAAATCTGCTCTTTTGGAGCTACTAGGAATACTTAAAGGGAAAGCTTACATTGAATGTATGAGTTTTATTTGTTATGTTAGTCTCAATAGATTCAATCATTGAGTCTTGCTTTATTCAAAGTGTGATATAGGCTGTAAATGTCTTTAAAAATTCAAATTACCTGACAAAAATGTAAGAAAAAATAAAAATAAATGCGAGAAACCTAAAACTTAAAGATCTACTTTTTTTTTATTGATTTTTTTTTATTACATTGTGAAATACAAAAAAGTAAAACAATGTGAAAGAAATTAGAGAGAAAATAAACTATATATATACATATATATATATATATATATATATATATATATATATATATATATATATATATAGTATATATATATATATGTAACAGTGTAACAGTAACACTCTTCCCTCCCACTTGCACTCCATGAATATTATGTAATAATTAATGTCATATAAATATTTTGATAGAATGTATATCCTTGCAGCTAATAAATGTGCTACAGCACTGGGTTCAAGCTCCTGGAGAGTATTGCTTTTCTGTTGCTTTTCCTTTTTTTTTTAGTAATATTTTACTATTTATTATTATTATTATTATTATTATTATTATTATTATTATTATATAATTTTTTTAATATTTTTTTATTTGCTGTCAGACTAATAAAGTTTTACATCATCTCGTCTCATCTCTTGTTAACCGGCATCAGACACAGCTCCTCACTCTAGTTTGTGTTGTGGTCTTCAGGCGTGGCTTCATCATGGGCGTGTGGAACTCCCACACCTCGGTGGGAAACATCCTGGGCTCCCTCATCGCAGGCGTGTTTGTCTCTTCATCCTGGGGGATGTCCTTCATCGTTCCCGGACTCATCATCGCCTCCACCGGCGTTTTGTGCTTTTTCTTCCTAATTGAGAGTCAGTCTCAGGAACCGCACGGACATCATCCAATCAGAGTGAATACACAGCTTGATACACATGTCCTCTCCCTCTCTTGTTTCAGGACCAGAGGATGTGAACTGCGCTCCTCCTCAGCACCATGTGAGGGACGCAGAGAACGCCAGTCTTCCTCCAAAGGTAAATCTCACCAGCCCCAGCTCAAACACATTTATGTCTCTGTGTCAGAGTGAGAACGAGAGAGAGTGTGAGCCTCTCCTGCAGAACGCGTCTAGTGGGGACCGAACCAGCAATAGCGGCATCTACACGGAGTCTCAGGAGGTGGAGGAGGATCACAGCAAGGCCATCAGCTTCTTGGGGGCCCTCAGAATACCAGTAAGTGAAACCATTGACCTGTGTACATCGACAACCTCTCATATCCTATTCACCAGGGTTGGGCTCAATTATAATAGTAATCGCGTAATTAATAATTAATTACAATTATGGCATAATTATAATTGTAATTGTAATTTAGGAAATGTGTTGCTGTCGTAATGATAATTAGATTGTAATAGAGTTCAGATAATTGACTTTGTAATTGTAATTGCCAATTATAATGTAACGAAAAACTGGGAAACCACGTTACAGTTCTATGTATGTACAGTTCTGCCAGTGTTGGGAACATTACTTCAAAAAAGTAATTAGTTATAGTTACTCACTACTTGTTCAAAAAAGTAACTGCGTTAGTAACTAAATTACTCTATAATAAAAGTAACTCATTACCAAGGAAAGTAACTATTTGCGTTACTGTAAAAAAAAAAAAAAAAGTTGCTCTATGTCAAATAATTCACATTTTTTAGATGCGAGTATCGTTGTGAGGTGCTTCATTAATTTTGAGTTGCTTACAACGGATGTGGACAAAGTCTTCTCTCCTGGATATAATGCACACTTCACATACACGTTCTTGCCTTTGACCACAATTAATTTAAAGTAGTGTTTGTATCGTCACCTTAAAAATGTCAACTTCTCATCAGATTGCGCCACGCTCACCATCTCTGCTGCTTCTTCCAATCTGCTCTGTGTGTGGGTGTGTGTGTGTGTGTGTGTGTGTGTGTGTCGCGTGTGCTGGCACGCCGGCTTAGCCAATCATAATCGCTCACCTTGTTTTTAACCCGCCCCCTCTTGCTGGCACGTGTGTAAAAACACTGGCTCTGATTGGCTACCATGAAACATGACGCCGCCTAAGCCAATCATTATCGCTCACCTTGTTTTTAACCCACCTCGTCACAACAGTTGAGTCAGAAGCCGGGGATGCTTTCAGATAACAGTTTATTTAATCAATGCATGTAACGCACCTCATTTAACGTTCAGTAACGATAACGGCGTTGTAACGGCGTAAAAAGTCATTAGTTAGATTACCCCGTTACTGAAAAACAAACTCCGTTACCTAACGCCGTTATTCCAAACACTGAGTTCTGCACATACAGTATGTAGTTATTAAACTAACAGTTATTAGGGGTATACTGACATGAAAAAGGCTCAGACTCCCTCACCAAAAGTATCAAGGCCTATGTTTTCATTGATTAGGAAGCCTAACAAGGTAACCAATAGATAAGAAAGTAATTAGATGATAGGTATTTGTTTTTAGAGTATTTTAGAGCTGATATAGGACCCGTTCTCATAAGAGATGCTAATGGAAAGCTAATGCAAGAGGAAGATTCACTTTTATTATTTCTTTCAGGCTCAGCAGTTGTGATTAATTGTAATTTAACTTTAGTAATTGAGAACGTTATTGTAATTGATTTTCTGAGGATACAAAAACAATTGTAATTTATTTGTAATTGGAAAAAATGCTGGTAACTGTAATCGTAAATTAAATTGTAATTGACACCAACCCTGCCATTCACTCCTAAGGGCAATTTAAGAAGGATTAATTAATTGTGTAGCAAATTGTTATTGATGGGGTGGAAAAAACTGTCTTGTGCTCCAGTATGATGTTTAAAACAGGTTCTGAAAAGATCTAGAACATTTGCATCATCTTGGAAGTTCTCTCCATGTACCTCTGGTTGAGAATCATTGGTACAAACCGAAGGCTGTCAAACCTGCCGTCAGTAAATAATCACTTAACATTTCTACATCCAGTTTGACTGCTCACTCTTAACTTGTATCTATTTTTAAATCATTTTTTTGAACATTATTGCTTTTTTTTAGAAAACATGTGCCGGGCAGTGTTTTGCATATTCTTTTAATAAAAATTTAGCTCCAACCATTGTTTTATCTGATTTAGTCTAGAACTGATTATTGTTACCTTATCTTCTTTTGTCATAAGCTAATATATTTCAGCTGATCCTATCTTATAAATTCATTTTTTATTTGCCTAATTGCTCTATTCACAACTTGTGTGGATTTATTTTGTTCTATCCAACTTTCTTTAATTTATTTATGTAATTTAGTCAAATGTGTTTAACTTGCCATATTCTATCTAGTCTTGATTCATATTGTTGTAGTCCTTTTAGTACAGTTAACTTCTTATCTTGTAACAATGTCACTATTTTTGTTGCCTGGCCCGTTCTAAACTTTAGAATTGAATAAAGTAGATTTTATTTTTGCCATCTAGTGGAGATGTAGAGTATTGAGTAATGAGTGTTTGCTCTCGTTCAAAGGGAGTGGTGGAGTTTTCTCTCTGTCTGCTGTTTGCCAAACTGGTCAGCTACACTTTTCTCTACTGGCTTCCTCTCTACATCTCTAACATTGGTCAGTATTTATACACACACACACACACAACATTACATTACATTGTTTGATAGCAGTGGCACAGGTGACCAAGGTTTGTTTTCCTGTCCGTTCTGTTTTTTTTTAGCTCACTTTGACGCAAAGCAAGCCGGGGATATGTCGACCCTGTTTGATGTTGGAGGAATTCTGGGTAAGTTTTGAAGGACAAGAGCATAGTGTGGTTTTATTTTGTTTTATTTCCACCTTTTTCTTTATGTTATTCTGTTTGAATGACTTTATTTTATTTTATTTTAATTTGCTTTGTTTTATTTTATTTTATCATATTTTCATCCAATACAGTAAAGCATTTGATGGCTTGAATCTTTTCAAAATTCAGTATACGGCATTCTTATTTGATCTTAACTGTAAATGCAGTTTGTCTATTTTTATACAATTCTGTTTTGCAAATGTATAGTTGGTAACAAATAATTAAAAAAATAATTCTTTAACATCCATCATTCAATCCATTTTCCAACCTGCAGGGATTTGAACAATGTACAAAATGATAAATGTATGTATGGCTTTATTTGTTATTCATGTGTGTTTGTGTATCCTGAAGATGGATTAAATGTATTTCTGAGACTCAATGAAGAACAAATTATAACAAATATAAATAAATCCAAATACATTAGATATCTTACATTTAAAACTTAAAACAAACTTAATGAAAACAAGTGAAATCAAAGAATGAATAATTATTTTCTGTTGCTAAATAACAAGGAAACTTTATCCACTAAAGAAAACCAAAGAACAATTTCACTGTCTCATAGTGTCAGAGGTAAGAGTAGATGCTCTTATATCAAATAATCAAATACCTTTCAAAATAAAAGCTCTGGTCCCGACCCACCGATTAAAAACTATTGCTATAGATTTAATTGTAATGCGACTGAATGTGTTAAATGGAAACGTTAAAGAGCTACATGCTCAGCCATAACATTATGACCACTTGCTGGTGTAGTGAATAACGTACATTATTTTTTCCTTATTGCACCTCAGTGGTTTGGATATACCAGTCAGTAAGTTCACATTCATATGATCTTCTCCTGTCATTACATGCCACAATGAGTCTGCACATTTAAATCTAACGACAACCATAAACATTTTTTGGAGTTTGGTTGTTGATTAAAGCAGAACTAAGTAACTATTTCACCTTAATAAAACCCTCCACACATACAACTTTCCTGCATCTGACCCAGTTTGCAAGACGTACTGCTTTACGGCAGCCCAATACGAACTAATGCTAGATTATGACCAGCCCCGTGGCTGCACACGGTTGTCTACAAATTCACTTTTCTCAAACTTATATCATGGTGCGGAGTGTTTATGACAGTGACATAACCAAAAGGGAGCGCTAAGTTACTGAGTTCTGCTTTAATACTGTATATTGATTGTGTGTTTGCTTCCTCAGGAGGAATCCTGGCAGGCCTCGCTTCAGACTACACTGGTGGGAGAGCAACCACATGTTGGGTCATGCTGATCCTCGCTGCTCCAATGGTGAGCGTTGACCTTTTGTGTGAATATCATGATTATTAAGTTTAAAGTATTACAAAAAAAGGTTACATTTCGTATTACTGGATTGCAGCACTTATAGAAAAATGTTGTTGATTGTCCAACACTAGTTAAAAGCTGTGGAAAGTCTTTATTAATGATTAAATGGTGACATCATAATTAGATTCAGGCATGTTGGAGCACATCTGACCCTTCCTTAATCTTTGCTATGTTCCTCATTTAAAACTCATTTAAAACTCATTATATGTGTTTACATATTAAATATATTCTGTATGTCTAACAGTCTTTTTACTCTTGTCTCAGCTCTTCCTCTATAACTACATCGGACAAAGTAGCCTTGGCACTACAATCGGTATGATTATTTTCCATCGTTCATCCTCTTAAACATAGATGACATCATTAGATGAAACATTGAATATGTTGTTTATATGTCTAAAACCAGACCGTCTTTTTGCTTTTGTGCAGGTATGCTGTTGCTGTGCGGTGGCCTGGTGAACGGGCCGTACGCACTCATCACTACAGCCGTGTCAGCTGACCTGGTGAGTCCACACACAACAGTTACATTTTTTTATTAATTCTTGGGGGGAAAAAATTATTTTACCTGAAATGATAAAATAATTAAAGATGAAGGGTGGGGAACAACAGTAATGGAAAAAAAGGACACACTCAGTGTTCTGTGTCCATTAAGGTTAAAACACATTTGGGGGGGGGACATGGTTTGAACAGTAGATTTGCAAAGAAATCACGTTTATACTAGGGATGTCCTGATACAACTTTTTCACTTCCGATACGACACCGATATATTGCAGCCTTGGGTATTGGCCGATGCCGTTATTGATCTGATATGATAATAGCACGAATCATACATACTTTTATTACTTATTTTGTAGTGTGGAATGTTAGAAAAGGCACATTTATTATACATCAATGGATTACATATAATTAACCTTTTAGAATAAGAATATTCTATGATTGAATAAAATAAACTATAAGATATATATATTAAAAAAAAATATATATATATATATATATATTTCGTCCCATGTGACAAAATTATAGTTTAACTTTTATTCGTCGACAAAAATATCAATATCTATTGAGATATAGTTTTTGTTCCCGTATATTTTTTATTTCTTATTATTTTCTAGTTATTGTTACCTAAAAAAATGTAGTGGATGAAAACTGACGAAAATGTTAATGTCAACAAAGATTCAACGACACTGATTCGAAACACAGTTGATAAATCGAAGTTTTAAAAAAAAAAAAATGTAATTATTAAGAGAGAAAAAATAGGTTATGAAAAGTCTAAAAAAGGTGAAATAATTAAATAGCGGGCAATGATTTGATGTGGGAGGCAAGTCGATGATAAATGTGTCTGTATTCATCATTCTTCTACAGGGAACTCACGAGTGTCTAAGAGGAAACTCCAGAGCTTTGTCCACAGTGACGGCCATCATTGACGGCACCGGGTCCATAGGTGAGAGGAGAACACCTGCTCTGCTGTGAGAGAGTCTTAAAGTCGCCTTAATGTTTATCATTTTACACGGGTCAGGTGATGCATTTCAATTAGCGCGAGAAAGTTGTGCAAATGGATGCTGAGGAGGCGACTTGAAGACTGATCTCTGATAAATAAATGAAAAGTTAAAGAAAATGGCTTCATTTGGGTTCTGGCTGTGTCAGGTCCAACTTTTAAGGCCTGATTCCAGCTCTATGATAGAAGTTTCCCAGACTGTCCCACTTGGGAACAAATAGAGTTGAATGCAGCCCCTGACTAACACCAGTTTCACATCCCTATTATACTGTATTCAGGATGCAGCGTTGCCTGATGAGACGACTTTTCTTTATGGAAGTCAATCTGTGCCATCTGATTTTGAATCCAAATTTTAGTCACAGATTTTCTTTTAGTGTTGGAATTCAGTGTAAAAACAGCCATGATTTCCACAAACAGTGATGGTGCTGTAATGAGTGTGTTTACGCTTTATTTGTGTGACAGGTCTGTTGATCAGGAAATGATTCAGAAGGCACGCACACACACAGGTTTAAAGGATTGAATTCCATTTTATTTTTCAGTTGAATTCTTTTGGTTTTAGTTGATTAGGTGGATTTTTTTTTGGTTTTGGTTGTTTTTTGTAGATTTTGCAGATTATTTTTTATTGTTTTTCATTGATGAAAATTCAGAATTTAGGGCTGAACGATTAATCGCATTTGCGATAATATCACAATATCATAAAACACGTTTTTCTAATCCCAATGGCTGCAATATTTTTTTTTTCTTTTTATCCAGAGAGTGTTTAAGAAGTGCAGTCCACATGTTTACATGTTCCATGAAACGTGAAGTTAGTTAGATATGTTGAAGAGGTAAAGCCACAGATTTATTTGCTTTATTGTTGAATCTGAAATTGTTTATTATGAAAGATTGATTTATTGCTTGTGTTCATTGAAAAATACATGACAAGAGGCCCTTGAAAAAATATTTGCGTATTAAATCGCTATCGCAGTGTTTGCATTTAGATTATTTTCCAAAATCGTTCAGCTCTAGATGGCGCAGAGTTACTTTTTCAGCAGCATGAATGAGCCACAGAGGAAAACGCTGTTATTTTTTTTTTTCCTCAGTCCAACTTGTAAATTATGTGCAGAACATCCGAGTCCAATCAATGGAGATGCGTTCCTCTGGTTCCTGCTACTAGAACAAACCTTCAGGGGTTGAAGGTGTTCATGTGATGATTCGGGGCGACTTCGGCATCAAAGATGGACCCACACATTAGGCAGACGGTTATTATTTTTTTGAAAAAAACAGCGGATAAATGTGTATGTTGCTGTGGAATTCAGTCAACTTCAGTTATTGTTTGTTTTCTAATGTCAAGTTACTGATTTTTTAAAGTTTTAACATTTTAAATGTCTATATTTGGAATTAGTTTGGGAAAATAATCAATAAAAAATTAGGATTTTTGATTGCTTCGGTTGTTTAGTTTATGGTTAAGGCGAAACATGTTTGTTCAGTTTTAAATTGTAAATATAACTAAACATTTGACAATAGAAATGTAATTGAAGGTCCACTTTTCATATTTTTTTCCTTTCCACTGTTGACACTGTTGTTATTATACTCTCACTTTGCTATGAAGAACTCTTATTGCATAATAATGAGGATGATTGTTTGTGTGCTCTGCAGGCGCTGCGTTAGGGCCTCTGTTCGCTGGTCTAATTTCTCACAGTGGCTGGAACAACGTCTTCTACATGCTGATCTCTGCCGATGTCTTGGCCTGCCTGGTATGAAACTCTACTTTTCTACTGTTTAATCTAAAATGCCAACAAAGCCTTGGCATTGACAAGGATTCTCCTGTTAACGTTTCAGTTATTGTCGCGGCTTGTTTACAAGGAGATCAGAGGCTGGTGTGGACACATTCCTCGAGCCAGAGGGTGAGAATATCTCTTAATACACCTCGAAATGCAAAGATTTATTTTCCTTATATTTTAAAAATGTCTATCTTTTTTTATCTTTGGCTATGTTATTTATCATTATTTTGTTATATAGTGAAAAAATCCACTTCTTTACTCGTCAAAGAGATAAAAAGTGTTCAGTGCCCCAATTGTTAATGATCTACTTTTTACTTTTGTACAGGTTTAAAGAAATCTAACAGTCAATGAAAGTGGAATCATAACCTTAAGTTGGGACGACATGCCACAAGTGACCTCATGCTGCTTCAAATCAAGACCTTCGCCATCATCTGATCATCAACTGATCACCACTGGTTTTCAGGCACTGCTCACACAGCAGATAAGTTCAACAACAGTCCTTCAGGCGTCCCCTGCCTGGATCCATTGTGTTTTACTACAGTCTGATGGAACAAACATGCAGGACTGCACACCTCAAGGACTGGAGTTGAATGTATCTGCAGTTTATCTTTTTTAAATTATGGGTGGAATCATTTTACCGCATGTTTTAATATTCCTTTATGAATAAAGTGTGCATTCTGTGTACATAATTTGGTCTTTGTGTCTCTTTTTTTAGCACAGATGATTTTAGACACTTTCTCACATAATGATGGATTTTCTTTATCAGGAAATTTTCAAAACCCAACATTTTGGAGTCAGACTATCCTGCGTTCAAAGGTATTTTAACAAACTTTACCAGAAGAACAGAGAAAACTGCTGCCAGGGCTGATCCTCTAATGAGGAATGTATTTTGAGTTTTACGTTTATGCAGAAATGTGTGAATCATCTCATGATTCAATAATACAATCCCTGTGTTGCTTGTCTTTACTCACTCCCACTGTGTTTATTTTTAATACTTCTTGCGTTTTTGAATTCATGAACACCATCAGTTAAACGTTTTCCTGACAGTTTTTATTTACAGCAGATTTTCACAAAATCAAATTGGATGAAGAGAAAACCAACCCGAACTACAACATGTTTACATCCACTCCGCAGGCCACTTTATTAGATACAGCTTCATAAGAAAGGGGTTCGACTTCACTCAACTCCAAGATATTCTCCTGAGATTTGGCTTGTTAGCGATTTGAAATAATTGACCAGTTGTTCCAGTGCACCCAATACAGCAGCTCTTCAGTGTACAATGTAATAGTCTGTGCAGTAATTCTTTACACCGGGGGTTCTCAACTGGTTTCATCCTGGGACCCACATTTTGCCACGGTCATTAATTCGCGACCCACTCTTTTTTTTTTTCTTAGAATTCTTCAGACCAAGTTTAGTTTTTCAAAAATAGCTGTTGAAAACACACATCATACGTAATCTTTTTTAAAACATAAATCTATATATTTTTGTGTGCAACATGCATTTCACAGCATGCCTGTCAAAAAAAAGTTTCTTTCAAAATAAAAGACAAGTCCAACACGAGAGACATTAAGTGTTTATTTATTTTTGACCAGCTGTCCGTGAACCACCAGTTGAGAATCGCTGCTTTACACTTCAGCTGTGTTAAGCCCCAGTGGTGAAACGTGGTGGAAAACAGCTTATTGACTTTAAGGCAGTCATCATTAAAGGTGAAGCTGCAAAAGTCCTTAATATACCACTGACTTTATTATAAACATTAAGATATTCTACAATATTACAGTTTAAGTTGTTCCACAATCAAAAACAATGTAAATTTAACTTAAATCCTTCAACATTTAAAAAGCAAGTGAGAAGCAATCTTAAGTCTAAAGTGTGTGTGTGTGTGTGTGTGTGTTGCAGTCCTCTGCTGTGCTGCTGTGTGTCCTTGTTGTGGTTCCAGGTCAGTGTTTAGTAATCCAGCTCAAACGCAGGAAGACGTCGTCCTCTTCAGATCCTTCACAGATAAAGCTTCATGTGATTCAGTTTATGTTCCTCAGTGATGATACGCAGCAGAGTTCCAGGAACGATACAAGTAACTGAAACACCACACAGAGGAAGAGGAGGGTTATTATCCCCCGCCACAAAGTGTGGAAGGGGAAAATAGGTTTGAGTTCCATCCGTCTGAGGCAAAGGGGACAGCTTTTCTCAGAAACTGTTTAAGATACAATAACCAAATTCAGTGTGTGGCTTCAGGGTATTGATACCTTGATGGAGTTCGAAAATGAGAAGCGTGCAATTATTTTTTCCGGAGTTATTTCCCTTGTTCCGTTTTTTTTTTTACTCTGACAGCTTTTCTCAGAAACCGTTTAAGACAGGGTAACCAAATTTGGTGTGTGACTTCAGAGTATCAATACCTTGATGGAGTTCAAAAATTAGAAGTGCACAATTATTTTTTCCGGAGTTATTGCCCTAATTCTGTTTTTCTTTACTATGTTTGAGGTATCTTCAAAGGGGGACAACTTTTCTTAGAAACAGTGTAAGATAGTTAGTAATTTAATATTCTGATGTGATAATATTTTTATATTTATTGTTATTATTCTGTCTTCCATATTCTTTCGCAGGTAACCTAACTTCCACTTTTAATCAGATTGTACTCATCAGAGTACACCAGCCTTAAGGACATATATTTGTAGGAATATTATGAACAATGCATTTGTAAGATTATGGTCATTTAGATTTTTCCCCCAAAATAACTAGCAGGGTTTCTGGTGAGAAGGAGGCTAAGGTAGTATTTATTCCTGTTTCTTTTACTCATTTAGATTTATTTTATTTAGTTGTATCTTTTATTTTTCTCATAATTTTTATTATTTTGGTTTATTTAATATTCCATCCATTTTCAGATCCGCTTGTTCCTATTTTTCAGGGTTTTATCTAATATTGATATATTTCATTTCATTTTATTTCATCCAATACAATATTTAATGGTTTTTGTGTGACAATTTCAGCAGACAGCAATCCCAATTTTGTCATTGAGTTTTTAAAGAAACAAAACCCTTTCAGTTGCCATGGCAACAACAAGCCTGCGGGTCACAAGCTTTTCAAAGTAGCAATGATGTAAAAACCAAGAGCAAACTTAACAGCCCGATAAAGTTCGAGACCTTCCAGATTGTATCCAAAACAGGATACTGATGTTGTTGTATATTTACATTACGTTTCTTATAACCTATCATATACAGTATTGATCCTCACCCTGGGGAGCTGTAGACTGCAGGGTTGACCTGAGAGTTAAGAGCGACTGAGGCTGCACTCAGACTGTTGGGAGAAGCTTCACGGCTCAAATTGTTTGGAGAAGAACTCGATGAAACTGGAAGAGAAAAAAAAGACCAAAAAGCTGCAGTTGCACTTTTCTCATGTAGAAAAATTAACAAAACCTGGCCATTAGTTTTCCTTTGAAAAAAAAATAAAAGTGTAAAAAAAAAAAAAATGAAGCTAACATAAATAAGCTAAAAATAAGGTAATACAAGATAAGATATGATCAAAGTTAAATTGTGAATAATATAAAACCATTTTTAAAAGGAGAAAGAAAAAGAAAGTTTCATTCAGTTTCACTATTGCGGTGGAGATGTAGTATCAAAAAATCTAATAAACTGCATTAAAGTAAAATATGATATGTTACAATATCATTTAGTGAAAGTGACTTACCTCCACCTGAAGCCAGAGGGCTGTAAGGTCTGGATGAAGAAGCCTGGAAGAGCAAAAAAATGAAAATGATTTAATTGTATACTTTTAAAAATGTTCTTATTTGGCTTTAAATCCAGTTATGTGAGTACGAAAAATCATTGGAAGTTCTACCATTCGGGAGTTGAAACTTTGAGACTTGACGGGTAAACTTGTCATAGGACAGAAGATCCTTTTCTCCTTCTGACGGCGGTTACAGAACCAGACTCGAACCACCTCCTTCTCCATGGACAGCTGCTCGGAGATCAGTGAGATCTCCTCCGAGTTGGGCTTTGGGTTCTGAAAGGATAAAGACAAGTGCAGAGGTTTGTAACATGTTGTTGTTGTTTTGCAGATATGTTAGAAGTGGTTCTGTGATTGATTTTGATCAATGAAGATATTTTTCATCTTCATAAACTGTTTGCTCTGTAAAAAGTTCTTTACTTTTCTATCGTTAAATTTAAATGTGCCCTTAGGTGGCTCTGAATCATGACCCCATGCTTGGTTTGGATTTTCTTCTTTCTGGACAATGTTACTCCAACTTTCTTGGACTTGAGTCAATGTGCAAAAAATATGATCCCACGTTTTAAACACATAAAAACCTAAATCCATCTCACATCGTGGAAACGTTTCTCCAGAGTCATTTTGATGTTTGTTTCGATGCTCGTCCTCTTTTTCCTTTTGCGCCCGTAGCCTTCTATCAGCGGCAGTGCGTTGGGGTTGCTCATGGAATCAGCAGGTGAGTTTTCTAAAGCAATGACAACATCGAACCACCACTTTACAACAGTGGGCAATGAGTAGTACTCAACATTTAGTTACATGATACATGGCTTTTTTAAGATGTTTTGTGTTTGATTTTCATGTTATTGTTGGGTTCTAGTAGCTCTGTTGGTTTTGTGGTCATTTGCCTTGTTTAAGTTTAGTTTGGTTGGAAGGGGGAACTGTGTTTATCAGATAAAGACATAGTTTAGGCCTCATTGATTAGTAAAAAACTTAAAAATTGCTTTTTGAAAGTTTTTATTTTTACCTCTACTTTAACCACTCGGTTTACTGACATTGTCGGAAAAGTTTTCTGCATTGAATTGTGGGATGTGGAGTCCTGTAGACCAGTGATTCCCAAACTTTTCACAGTTACGTACCCTTTCAGATATTTAAGCTGAAGCTACATACCCCAATACTGCACACTTAAAACACAATAATCCTAATGTCATATACAATGTAGCCCTAGAGTAATAATAATAATAATATGTAAGCACACAAGAAAAGATCTTATTCATAAATACATTTGGCATGTGTAATTAATGGAAATGCACGGAGGCTCCTAACTGCTGGTCGATTTATATTCTAGTTTCCAATGTTGTCACGTTGTTTTGAATACTTATTAATGTACCCTCATGACAACTTGCGTACCCCTGGGGGTACCCGTACCCTACTTTGGGAACCGAGGCCGTAGACTGAAGCAAAGAGGTTTTTCCCCTTCATTCTTACCGGGATTTCTTGTGTTTCTTCGCCATACAAGGAAAACAATCATTTGTTTGACTTCATGTTTTTTTTCCACATTTTTTCCTGGTTATCCCATTGATACAGCCTCACTCCCCAACAAATTAAATATCGGCCTGATTTGGATCTTTCTAAACCCCAAAATTAACTATTACCATTGTTTTGCCACAACTTTCACACAACAGAAATGTATTGTGAAGTCACTTTGGCAGAGTCTTGGGGGGAAAACACAAGAAATCACAGTAAGAATGAGGCTCCACATCCCACAATGCTTGCGAAACTTTAACAACAATGTCAATAAACCTAGTCAAAACAAACTTTCAACCAGAAATTTCAACCTTTTACATCTTTTTTGAGCAAATTATCTTTGATTTATGAGGCCTACACGTCTGAATAAATAAATAAAAAATAAAAAAATCCAACAGCTTTAAGGTTTTGTAATGAATATCTGAGGTTGTGGGTTTAAACCCGTGTGGTACTTTCTCAGTTGTCTTTCCTTTGCTCTTGTGTATTGTTTTTGTTTTGCTATCTTTGTCAGTTCTTGTTTGATTAATCTGCTCTGGTTTCTCATGGTCTCTGTGTCTGTGTGTTTATAACCCCTTCTTATATTTTGCATCCCGTGTTTTGTCAGTCTGTAAGCGCAGAAAGTACGTGTAGAACACCTCTCCCACAGCTGAAGCCTATCTCGCTGTTTACAGTAACTTCTGAAGCTGTTCTTGTGCAGTTGTGAGTGTTTGCTGGTTTATTGTCAGTCTGCATTTATTCTATAAAATGGCCATTAGATGTAAGTCCCGCCCTTTGCTTTTTTTGAGTGTGACAAATTAAATCACAAAAATTGGGGGACCTACAACAGAAACTTGTGGAACCCCTTTAATCAACCAAAGATTGGTTAAGGTGTGAGGGGATTGAGCTTCCTTTTTTAAAATTTTTTTTTTTTTTACTTTTCCCTAGTTTGATGAGAATCAAACTAAGAATTGTTGCTTCGGATTGGATTTGTTGACACCAGAATACTTAATGTTTTTTTTTTCACTAAACAACCCTCGTGTAGTTAGTTATTTATATCTGACCTGTATTTTGATCACTTTTGACTCTGTTCTAGTAGAGGTATGTTTGTGTTTCTGTAAAGGTATTGTAGTGTAGTGTTGTACCTGCGTCACCCAGCCATTTCTCCAGGAGTGGTTTGAGCTTGCACATGTTTTTGAAGCTCAGGTTGAGAGCCTCAAACCTGGAGATGGTCGTCTGACTGAAGTCGTTCCCGTACAGTTTTCCCATGGCGAGGCCCACGTCTCCCTGTCAGATAGCAAATAACAAGTTACTCAAGACAAATTCAGGTTAAAACACAATTTATATCTAAGACTTTTTAGACACATAATCAATGTGTTCTCCAGTTAATGACCTGCGTGAAACCCAGTTTGATGCGTCTCTGTTTGAAGGCCTTGGCAAACTGCTCCAGTTCCTCCAGATCACTGGGCTCCTCCTGAGGTTGCACTGACATGTGTTTGGGCATCTGTAAGTGAGACATGTCCATGTGTGTCTCCATCGAAGGTCCAGTTAATCCCGAGCGACTCATAGCCTGAATCCACAAACAGTACAATATCACAGAGAGGAAGCCTGGAATCTGTTAACCATCAAACATGATTCATTAGTATTAGGTTTATTCAAAATCTTTACTTTTTGTTCTTAGAAATATACTATTGTGTGTTTGAAAATAGACAACTAATCATTATTTCAATGAATCTGTAATATTCTTGAGTTATGAATTTCCTATGGAGTCTTGAAATCCTCAATGAGTCACATTGTTTATCTGTGGAGTCATTCTTTACCTGAGGAGTCATGAGTTATCCGAGGAGTCATTATTTACCTGAGGAGCAATTATTTATCTAAGGAGTAATTTACCTGAGGAGTCATGAGTAATCTATGGAGTCACGAGTTACCTGATGAGTCATGAGTTACCTATGGAGTCATGAGTTAACTGATGAGTCATGAGTTACCTGATGAGTCATAAGTTACCTATGGAGTCATGAGTTACCTGATGAGTCATGAGTTAACTGATGAGTCATGAGTTACCTGATGAGTCATAAGTTACCTATGAAGTCATGAGTTACCTATGGAGTCATGAGTTACCTATGGAGTCATGAGTTACCTATGGAGTCATGAGTTACCTATGGAGTCATGAGTTACCTGATGAGTCATGAGTTACCTGAGGAGTCATGAGTTACCTGATGAGTCATGAGTTACCTGATGAGTCATAAGTTACCTGAGGAGTCATGAGTTACCTGATGAGTCATGAGTTACCTGAGGAGTCATGAGTTACCTGATGAGTCATGAGTTACCTGAGGGGTCATGAGTTACCTGATGAGTCATGAGTTACCTGAGGAGTCATGAGTTACCTGATGAGTCATGAGTTACCTGATGAGTCATAAGTTACCTGAGGAGTCATGAGTTACCTGATGAGTCATGAGTTACCTGATGAGTTATAAGTTACCTATGGAGTCATGAGTTACCTGATGAGTGATGAGTTACCTGATGAGTCATGAGTTACCTGAGGAGTCATGAGTTACCTGAGGAGTCATGAGTTACCTATGGAGTCATGAGTTACCTGAGGAGTCATGAGTTACCTATGGAGTCATAAGTTACCTATGGAGTCATGAGTTACCTGATGAGTCATGAGTTACCTGATGAGTCATGAGTTACCTATGGAGTCATAAGTTACCTATGGAGTCATGAGTTACCTGATGAGTCATGAGTTACCTGATGAGTCATAAGTTACCTGAGGAGTCATGAGTTACCTGATGAGTCATGAGTTACCTGATGAGTTATAAGTTACCTATGGAGTCATGAGTTACCTGATGAGTGATGAGTTACCTGATGAGTCATGAGTTACCTATGGAGTCATAAGTTACCTATGGAGTCATGAGTTACCTGAGGAGTCATGAGTTACCTGAGGAGTCATGAGTTACCTATGGAGTCATGAGTTACCTGAGGAGTCATGAGTTACCTATGGAGTCATAAGTTACCTATGGAGTCATGAGTTACCTGAGGAGTCATGAGTTACCTGATGAGTCATGAGTTACCTGAGGAGTCATGAGTTACCTGAGGAGTCATGAGTTACCTGATGAGTCATGAGTTACCTATGGAGTCATAAGTTACCTATGGAGTCATGAGTTACCTGAGGAGTCATGAGTTACCTGAGGAGTCATGAGTTACCTATGGAGTCATGAGTTACCTGAGGAGTCATGAGTTACCTGAGGAGTCATGAGTTACCTATGGAGTCATGAGTTACCTGAGGAGTCATGAGTTACCTGATGAGTCATGAGTTACCTGATGAGTCATGAGTTACCTGAGGAGTCATGGCCAGTCCAGGCTGATGTGGGAGGAGGCTGCTTTGACTCTGGCTTGGAAGGGTTAGCAGGTTCTGCTGAAGGAGAGCTGTAAACATGTAAACATGATTCATTTTATTTTTTTATTTCAATAACACACGCTGTTTTTTTGATGACTCAGCAAAATGAAAATGGGTTTACACAAAAGATTCTTTCTTTTGGAACAATCTAATTTGTGCTGATACCAGGGGTGGATAGTATTATAGGTGTATTTAGCTAAGCATCGTACTCAAGTACACATTTTCAGTATTTGTACTTTCACTCAAGTTAAAAAAAGGTTTTCCACCTAGTGCCCTGAGTTTGTGATAGACTACCTTGGTGACCAGAGGGACTTTGTGAAAGCAGGAATGGTGACGGTGACGACAGGTGAGACGGAGGCATCAGAACCAACTGCTGCATGGAGTGCAGAGACGTGAGCTCCTTGGCAACAAAACAATAAACCTCACATTAATGTAAGTCTCAACCTGAAAAATCCCTTAATGTTATTGCATTTTATTAGATTTTTTTGTTGCTGTACAGTAATCCATTTTGTAAACACAAATTTAGGACATTGTGATTAATTATGGCCAATTGATAAAACATTTTTCCATTTTATCTGTTTTTGATGAACAGAGAAGTTTTTGTGTTACAATACAGGAACTCAACCAAGCCATTATTGATCCAAAAAAAAAAATAAACACAAATAATAGGCTACATTGAGCTTTTATTAAAATATACATGTAATATTGTAATATTAGATTAGCCCTATATGCTGATTAAAAACAAGTATAACAATAACAAAAAATAATAATAGAAATGTATACTATATTTAAAAACTATTTTAAAATCAATTTTATAACATTATGTTGAGGTTACTTTAAAAAATAAAAAATAGCAATAACACAAAGAGCAGTTTATCTGTTCAGTGACGTACCCCAGTCATCTGACTGCTGTGCACAGGAGGGCTGTGTGTCAGGTGGCATGTTTTCAGGGCTGTGACTGAGTGGGGTGAGTCGATGTCTTCTGTTTTTATCTGATAACATCCAAAGCACAGAAACATATTTTATAGTTATTGACCTTTGTTCACATTGCTTTTGGGCAAGCCTTTATGTAAATAACCCCAGACCTGTCTCACCTGCTGCCTCACCTGCTGCCAGGACAAAATCCCAATGATATTTTATCCCATTTGATAAAATAGCAGTGAAAAGAATTCTATCTCATACTTAAAAATAACGTAACACATATTCCCTAACAAGCAATTTAGAATAACATTTTATTGTTATTTAAAAAAAGAAAAAAGAAAAACAGTTTGGCAACTCCTCTTAAAGGGGCAGTGTTGTGTAAAAAATCACTTTTAGTGGTTTTGCTACAGTGATATACATTCCTTTAGCCTCATTGAGAGGGTCAAAGTTAAAAAAGTTCTGTTTCCTCCCTCCTTTGTTATGCCATATTTTGTAAAAATTCAGCTCCAAATGGGTGAGTTGGATTTTTCTCACTTTGTGACATCACATCGCGGAAACTCCTCCTCCTGACAATCTAAGAATGTGAGCTACTCCCTCTCAAACTACTTCACAAGTAAAACAGACACTGCGGTTTAATATAGAATATACGCTATACTTTATTGTCATATAGTATATGTAAAGCTACATACACAAAATTTGTTCTCTACATTTAACCCCTCCGTGAGGAGCAGTGAGAAGCCATGGTGTAGCACCCAGGGAGCAGTTCCACTTTTAGTAATCATTATATTGCCTCGTATCACCTATGACACGATGTGACGTGTTTGTGACCCAATGTGACGCAGCGGTAAGACAAAACAAATGATTATCAGCTTAAATGCACTATTCCTGTGGTTAGGAGAGGTGAGGAGGAGAAGAAAGTGACTTAGCAGCTTAACACTTTGCTGAGTGTTTGAAACAGATGTCTGACTCCGCTGCTGCTGCTGCTGCTGCTGCTGCCACACACACACTGAAGCAGTGTGAGACAGACTCACAATCACAATAGCCACTTAAATATCCATTTTACTGTAATGTGCAATTTTTTGGCAGAAAACAATAACAAGAGTCTGTGGATAGCAAAAGAAAATCGCTTTGGTGATCACTGATCACCCTCTCAGAGCGATGCATGGAGTCTGCGTCTATAGACATGCTAATGCATGAAGGCCCCAAAACCGCTTGTTTTTAGAAGCGTCATTAAAGTGACTTTTCAGAGGGCTAAAACTCTGAAAGACAGGCAAGTTTGGGAAAATAAACCTAAAATACTGTGCTGTTGGGGTTCTTAGCACAAATAGAGATGGGTTAAAAATAGCATAATACTGGACCTTTATTGAGCAGCAAGAGATACATAAAAATTGATAGAATAAGAATGAAAAAGAATACACCAACTGTGTATATCTACATCTTTAAAAAAGAAAGCAATATATAGGCTATATATTTATTTATTTATTATGATTAGGGTAATAAATAGGGATGTCCCGATACAACTTTTTCGCTTCCGATATAATACCGATATTGCAACCTTGCATATCGGCCGATACCAATATTGATCCGATACAATATCAGCACAAATCATACATACTTTTATTACTTGTTTTGTAGTGTGGAATGTTAACAAAGGCTTGATTAAGTGATGTTACTCAAACAGAGAACAATAGCCAGCAACAGTAGGTTACTTTGTTGGAGTGTGAACCACAGTCACCTAAAGACAGAAGTGCTGGAGCTGAAAATTTTATCAAAGAACTTATATCAGTGATTTTAGATGCAGTCTGATGAAATCCGATATTCGTTTTCTGACTGATATTGGACTGATATCCAATATCAGTATTGGATTCAAGTCATATCAATAAGGTGTTGAAACAGCTCTCAGGTGTTGGCATATAATCATTAGTAACAGTTCAAATCTGGGATTTTGTCCTCTGATGATCTCATCATTGGGATTTTGTACTGGTTTGGTCTCACCATCTGTCTCACCCCTCCGAGCTGAGGCGCCTCCTGGAAACGGTGAGAAACACTTTCCACAGCCAAGCTGAATATTTGGAGAAGAGTCTAAATAGCTGCAAACTGTTTGATTTTCTTCCTCACGGAAGTTTTAAACATCAACATGCTAAAATGATAGTTTACCCTGAGGATGTTAACAGATGATTTAACAGTCGACATGTCAGTTGAGTTTATCGTCTCCAGGATGTTTACGGTACTAACAACAAGCTTTTCTGGCAATTCTTTTGTTCACCTGTAACTTTATTGAAAGAAAATCCATGAAATCCAATGAATCACAAAGAAATACCAAGTGACTTATTACAGTAACAGTTATTGTCCCTCACTGCGTCTAAAATTGTGGATTCTTATGTTAAAGTAACAGTTTTCAATTGTGTGTTTGAATACTTTATAGAATTTTTTGTGCTGTTTTACTGCATGTAAAAATGTGTTTTTCATTTTTTAGTGAGGCTTTTTACATGTTTTTTTTCTTTCTTTCTTTCTTTTATTCATTTGAAAAGAATGTGTCTATTATTTAGGGCAAGGCATCTCAAAGCTCAAAAAAAAAAAAACTAAAAGAATCTCACAACAATGTTGTGCTTACAGAACCCGGGGCAGAACGAACAGGATTACCGTGAAGGGACACAAAACTAACTCAAACATCTAAAATGATATTAAAGAGGCCAGACAAAAACAACAACAACAAAAACAGACATAAATACTCATGAATTAATAAAGACTACCCCTTAAAACATCAAGAATAAAACCTTTGAACGACATCAGCATATCTACACACATCACACTCAAAGGGAACTAATACTTTTGCGGACACAAAATGATCATAAAATACCTAAAATGACAAATATCTTAAAATGTGTGACTACACTGACTCGGTTGCTGTTGATGGTCGAATGTAACCAACTGTGTAACTAGCTTTGAAACAGTGTAAAATCCATGTCAAACTCAATGCAACAGCATTCATATTCATTCATATGTTTACCCAATCGGTTTTAATAAAAAGGGAAAAAAATAAAAAAAATAAAAAATTCCATTATTATTACAGTTATCTTTTTTAAGAAGTATTTTAAAAGTTTTATAAAAATTTCTCAAACACAGTCGACAATACAATCAGTTTGGAGACACAATATCAAAAAGCACTACAAAGTAAAGGCGCTCATAGACTTTTTAAAAGAAGAAAGCAAAGAGAGCTGTTTCTTACCTGCCGAATGAAGTCGATTCCATTTAGCTCTGAGGGTTGAAAAACAAAAGAAAAATAGATATTAGAATAAACATCATTGATATTTAAAATACATTCAGGACAAACCTTTCATGTCAAATGTACTGTACATGATCAACTCTTTTGCCAGGGCTCGTCCCAACATGGGTTTGCAAGAAGTTTAGACAAGTAGCTCCACGAGGCAATCGCAATGGCCCTATGGAGCGTAATGCAATTGCGTAGCCAAAAACAGCTCTGATCTCAGCTCACAATAGGTACAAGGCGAAGAAGAACACTCGGGACAAGATGCCAGAGACGGACAACTATACACACAGTCCTATGGGTACATACACACGGGGAGAACATGCAAACTTCACGCCAAGGGTCAAACCAAGTACCTGAAAGCTGAATTACAAACAAACTCTGGCTTTCAGTCAAAATGAATTCAGCAGAGGTTTTCATTCTGTGACGGGGAAACGCAAACCTCCACAAACATCAGATTGTACCAATAGTATATGGTGTTTCCCTCCTAGAATTATTCAAATTCTGGCTGAAGTAAGATTGTATGAGTAACTTTTTTTGATATTGGTATTTTCCTGCAGTGAAACATCAGTGGCTTTTGCTGAAGGCTAATAGTGTTCTACATATCGATCTGTTCCATGCATCACCCTCGTCAATATTTGTCACAATTTGGGATTAATAAGGTACCATGTGCTGCTGAGCTATTTTTCTTATGCCCATGGTCATGAGTTTGTTATTATTTTTCTGTTTAGTTTTGGGTTGGTGGTCAGTGTTGGTACCATCCCTGTCTGTATTCTGTGGATTTGGCTCCTCTCTGCATCAGTATGTACCAACCCTCTTCCTCCCCCAATAACAACCATTAATAAATTATTACCAAAGCGAAATCTGACACATTTAAAAAAAATGGTTCTCATTGGCTATCATAAAACAAAATTAAACTTAATATAGTTTATGCTAGGTACTTAAAAGCTCTCAAACTTTAGTGATTAAATAACTTTATTTCTCAATATCATTAGCATCAATTTATTTGATTAAATCATTTTATTTGAAGTCTAAAACTGACAAAAAACAATTGGCTTATGTGTTCACAAACTACTAGAAAGAATTTTATAGAACCATAATTAGTCTAGTCTTTTCTCTTTCATGTGTTTTCAGGATTGATCAATCATCTTTTTCAAACAAAAAGTCCGTTCTTTGATGAAATATGACTAGAAAAAAGATATTGTCACTATTGTTTAACAATACCTCAGTTTTTTGTTATCTTGTGGCAAATCAACTCAAACAGCCTCGTCATACCCTACACACTGTTGACTGGCTGAGAAAGATCACATGTTTTTTTTTTTTTTTTATTAGAACAAAGATGCACAGGTGAATCTTATTAATGATTAATGTCAACTATACTAACAAATAGAGTTGGCTTTGGGGTGAAAACATATGAGTTTATAAGGACAGGATGGGCAGAGAGTGAGACGTGCTGATAAGTGAACACATTTGAAAGTCAAAATGAATCTGTTGGACACGCACATACACACACACACACACACATAGACGCGCACACACACATGCACGCACACACACACACATACACACGCACGCGCACACACACTCCAACTGACCCCAGACACGCATGAAAAAATTATGCAAATATACCTTTAACCTCCACACTAAGTTACTGCCCTCCAAGACCCCCCCACCCCCCCACCCCCACCCCAAAAAAAATGCATCCACATCATTGCTGCTGTTTACAACCGAGGTGCCACACTTTCCAGTATGGAAATGACCATGACATGCAAATCAGCTGTGAGCACAGGAAGCCTTGCACACACACACACACACACACACACACACACACAGACAAAAGATGGCCCAACGTAAAACAACCAATAGTTTCACAACATTTGACATCTTATAATTTAATCCACACATCACAATCAGTTTGTGGTCAGCTCGTGGCTTGTTTTTTTTTTAATGTCAAATAATGCAGCCCAAAAGAAACCACGACCCCTTACAATAAATAACCAACGTCTGTTCTATTGAGAGGTGCGAACCAGTGAATCTGAGAAATATTACGTTAATCAAATAATGAATTTACTTTTCAAAGAGCTTCGTCACGACATGAGAAGTCTCTCAGAGGACATTCCTCCACACTCGCCCATAGGAATGCCACTAAAATACAGAGTTAAGCATCCGATCCAAAGATTACAACATCACACTCTGCACTTAATCCAATGCTTTACTAAACCAGTAATGTAAAGACCTAAAAATATCTCATCTAAAACTTTGATCCAAATGGTTTGTCTACATTATACTTTTAAAAAGAGAGATTTATTCAAGTGGCTACAATGCAGGGGACATTACCCTGCTTTATGATATTACATGAATGTTACCATTTTATATTTGATTGTTTCTGTTTCCTTAAGAAAGAAAGAAAGAAAGAAAGATCAATTAAAGAAGAGGAAAAAGAGAAGGGAAAACTTCAAGGACCCAAACCCAGTGATTCCAAGAAAGAAAGACAGAATGGTAATGGTTTAATATTTCCCTGTTTTGCATATTTAGGCTGTTAATCCATGAGAGTCATGGGTCACTGAAGCCTGTTCATGTCACCTGTCCGTCACAGGATTAACTCACAGAAACACACAACTACACACTCTAACACATACACACTCACTCCTATACACACCACTTAGACTCCACTGAACTAACAAACTCATTGGTTTTTGGACGGATGGAGATAAAAAGCAAAAACAAAGAAGTCACAAAGTTACTATTCATCGAAAATGATGTTCGAGAATTGAGTCTCCCAGAAAAAAAAGTACATTTAAAATGAAATCAACAATTGGTCAACCTTATCAAAGACGTTCATTCCAGCAAGATTATTTTTGAATAATATGGCAAGGTTTCATTTATTCAGACAACTGTTCCTCAGGAAATCTACATTGATCTCCTGACGTTTCGACAGCGAACTGCCAGTCTTCGTGGCAGCATCAAAGGAAACATCAAAGCGATCATCAGACGCCTCTGACGAAGACTGGCAGTTGACTGTCGAAACATGTCAGGATTGTCTGAAGAAATGAAACCTTAACATCAAAGATGTTTCTAAACGCAATTTAAATATTTTGAATATATGTCTTAAGCTATTTAATCGCATGTTGCTCAGTAAAATATGAGCATGTAAGAAAATGAACCACTAACTAGCAGCCTTGATGGGATGTAGCTCACCTCTGCATTACCTATCAGGACATATCGTTATCAGTTAACTGTTGTCAGGACTGAGACAGACTGACGCCCAGAGGGAGCAGTGTGTTTTAGTGCAGCAGCAGGATCATTCATAAATCACATTCCACATCAGCTCCTCTTTAAACATGGACAGACTCTTCAAACTGTGGATGAATGTATTGTATCATGGATGGTTGTTGTTTGACAAATAACTTTAAAAATTGATTTATTTTTTTGAATCTAATGCCAGGTACTGTGACCTTGAGTGCTCGAGAGGCTCCTTTGAAACCGCATTTTTTTTCTAATCGTTATTAACATTAATACAATTCTTCAATTTATCATTACATTTCTGATGTACACACTAAAAAAAAAAAAATGAAAAACACGTAGAATCCACTCATTAACTTTTCTTGTCGTCCTTACTTGTGAAGTGTAAAATAATCCATAGGTGCTCACATCAACCCCCCCCCCCCCCCCCCCCCCCCTCGTAAAATGTGCACCTTTCACCACTTCCACTTCTAAATGGAAGTCGGAGTCACTTCTCTCATGCAAACCATTGTCTAAACAAAAGTTCCACTTTTTTTTCTTCTCCTGCTGGTTCCCACTGTTGTTTTGTTGCTAGTGTGTGTGTGTGTGTGTGTGTGTGTGTGTGTGTGTGTGTGTGTGTGTGTGTGTGTGTGTGTGTGTGTGTCCTGAGCCTGGGGGGGGCAGCCAGTTTATCTCAGTACACAGCCTCGGGCCTATTCTGGTACAGCAACCAACTGCCACGCACACACACACACACACACACACACACACACACACACACACACACACACACACACACACACACACACACACACACACACACACACACACACACACACACACACACACACACACACACACACCATATTTTCCATTTATTTCATCCAAATTAAGGGTTTAAGGTAATTTGTTGCATTTTTTTAACTTGTTACAGGAATGATCAGGTTTCCTTATGAGATTGCATGTTTAACTAAACACTTTACTGCTTTTACTCAGGTTGAATGAAATGAAACAAAGCTGAACAAAATGTAGATTTGAAAGAGTTGGAAAACATAACTATTTAAAGCCCCTAAAAAGCCTTGAGCAGCCTCCCTTTTATCATGTGTTCCATCAGTTCTTACCTGTCTGCACACCTGGTGCCTCCGAATGCTCCACACTGTCCGTGCTCATCTCAATACCTGCAAAGATAATAGGGGCTGATTTTCCTACAGGATTGTAACATGACTATGACAATGAGGCTATCAGGACACCCAGGAAAATTATTCTGAGTTCATGGTAATGGGCCCTCCCCACAGTCCTGTGTGATCCCTATTTGTAATATTCATCAGCAAGCTGGATATTTTCCATAAAGCACAGCCGCAGCAGTCCTAATGAGACCTCTGATTAACATACAGGGGTAAGTGAGGAGATAGTGATGGAGGGAGGACTCACCTGCTGCTGGAGATGCACACCTTGATGTTGGGCTCAGTCTGCAGGCAAAGGGTTTGGGATGAAAAATTTTGGAAATGTGTAGCGTGTCTCAGGGAGTTTTCCTGAGTGGAGCTGGGTTCATTTCTGCAGGGCACCCTGCACGCCCTGATTTGCATGAGGCTCAGTGCGTCCTATCCATGTACAGAGCATTTGCATAAAACAACAATAAGGTGGCTGCAGGTTCACAACCACAGTCTGTGAGTGCATGTTGGTGTGTCTAAACAGTGAAAAACACTGTCAAACCTAAATGTACTCAGTAAAGTTTTCTTAAATAATGTTTTTTTTTTTCATGCATAGGCATCAATTATTTTTATGGCTTTAAAAAAGTTTATGATAGGGTTCAGAAACATTAAAAATAAACAAATAAAATCACCATCCATCTGTCTTATCATTCTTCTTGATCCAATATTTATCTTTAGCCAAATCCTCTGGGATTCTGTACTGTTTCTAGGACAGCTGGTAGTTTTAATATTTCCTGTGAGTCCTATACTGGGGGCGGTCTGGGGATCATTGCTGATACTTGTGTCTTGAACACCATCAAAAAAATAGCCACCATGTGATGGCCCCAGATGCCTGTTTACTGTTTAATCTCAATGTGGAGGAGCTTTGGCTCTATTTTGAGCTCTTCCAGACTTGGGTTGGGCGATATGGATTAAAGCTCATATCTCAATATTTTTCCTCAAAATGGTGATAAAATATACAAATCTCGATATTTTTATCTTAATAAACTCTGACCAGAAAAACAATTCTGAGTTAAATTTGCTGATGCAAAATGCCACACAGGCATATTTATTAACAAACAGCTTATCAATATGTTCCACTTTAGTTTGTTCTAAGGGACAGCATGTGTGAGTGAGTTCTGTAGTGTGTCTTGTTTAGATGAAGGTCTGGGTTAGGACCAGTGTTTGGAATAATGGTGTTTAAAATAACGTCATTAGCTAACTGTGTTTTTTTTTTCAGTAACGGGGTAATCTAACTAATTACTTTTTATGCCGTTACAATGCAGTTAACGTTACTGAACATTATATGCGGTGCGTTACATGCATTGATTGAATAAACTGTGATCCGAAAGCACCCCTGGCTTCATACGCAGCTGTAGTGAGGAGGTGGGTTAAAAACAAGGTGAGCGATTATGATTGGCTAAGGCGGCATCATGTTTCATGGTAGCCAATCAGAGCCAGTGTTTTTACATTTGTGCCAGCACACGCGCCACACACACAACCACTACAGATTTGATGAAGCGGCAGAGATGGCGAGCGCGGAGCAATCTGATGAAAAGTTGGCATTTTTAAGGTGGCGATACAAACACTACTTTAAATTAATTGTGGTCAAAGACTTTGTCGACATCCGTTGTAAGCAACTCGAATTTAATGAAGCACCTCACAATGACACACGCATCTAAAAAATCTGAATTGTTTGACATATAGCTACTTTTTTTTAACAGTAATGCAAATAGTTACTTTCCTTGGTAATTAGTTACTTTTATTATAGAGTAATTCAATTACTAACTCAGTTAATTTTTGGAACAAGTAGTGAGTAACTATAACTAATTACTTTTTTTAAAGTAACGTTCCCAACACTGTTTAGGATGCACTAGTAATCATCTAACTGAGCTTTACATGTTCTGAGAAATAGAGAAAAAAAGAAATTCTTAGGTTATTTACATAACCCCGGTTCTATGAGTAATATGAGTGAGATATCTCACTATGGGAGGCACCCCCCATCTGCAACCCTCAGAAAAATGTATATCAATCCGTCAATCCTGATTGGCTGGTGAAACGTGTCCGTCCGCCAGGGACACTCCCACCTCCTACAAAAGGAAGAGGCGGACAGACACCATCCATTCAAAATAAGCACCTCTTCTCACTCGTTCGAACAAGAAGGGTTGTCTGGTGAGAAATCTCACTCGTATTACTCATAGAACCGGGGTTATGTAAATAACTTAAAGTTCTATTCATAATATTTAGTGAGATGTCTCACTATGGGATATGATGACTCCTGTATTGCAGACATGCTTATCGAGCAGATACCAGCCCGCAGGGCAGAAGTCTATCCACATCAGGACAGTAAAACCGCCCGTGCCATGCACGAGGCAGAAACGTTCAGCATGTAAGAGTGGACATACGTGAGGGGTGAGGTCCAACTTGCCGCCGTACAGATGTCCTAGACAGACACTCCCCTGAACAAAGCCCAGAATGTGGCAAGACCTCAAGTCGAGTGTGCGCGCAGACCCTCAGGCGGCCGCAGACCCTGACTCGTATAAGCCAAAGCAATGGCCTCCACAACCCAGTGTGACAGGCATTGCTTAGCAACAGGCTTCCCCTTACGAGGATTAGCCCATGAGACGAACAGCTGATCGCTCCACATTAGGCTCTTTGCCATGTCCATATAAGTACCCACCGCATGAACTGGACATAACACATTAGGCAGAAAAGGCCGAAAGGTCAATGGGAAAACATGAGCCCACCACCTTCGGCACAAGGCTGGGTTGGGCTTCAGAAAGATCCCTGCATCGCCCGGGAAGAGCTGAGCGCATGACAGGTAGACCGAGACCACATGAATGTCACTGACCCGCTTAGCTGATGCTAGAGCCAGTAACAAAACAGCCTTCAGAGAGGGGAATTTCGAACGAAGGAACACACTTTCACAGAGGAAAAGGCTTTGTGCTTGTCAATTAGGTCCTGCAGGAATGACAAAATCACCCCCACCAGGCACTGAAAGGGGATGTGACTTCTCTGAAGGCTGACAGATTGAGCCACTCAGGGGCCAAGCCCACAGCACCAGGCGCTTTGAGTGTGGGTGGAAAAATATGCCCCTCGCCTGTGACAGCAGGTCCCTGCGCAGCAGGAGCTGCCAGGGACGAGCACACAGCAACCGGTAAATCTCCGCTAGCCAGTGCATGGCTGGCCAATGTGGAGCCACCAGGATCAGTATTTGGCCCAACAGGGGGAATGCGTAAAGCAGCACACTCAGCCAAACTGTGTGCCAGTGCGTCTACGCCAAGGGGAGCATCCCTGCTGCGCAGGGAGCAAAACCTTGCATACTGCTCACTGCCCAAACTCGTGGGTGTAACACTCATTCCCCGTGTGCCGGCACGCCCATGGACAACAGGTTTGTGCCTGTGTTCAGGATCCCCGGGGCGTGCATTGCCCTCAATGAGAGGAGACAACTGCAGCTCCACAGGATCAGTTTACGCATCAGCATATGCAACCGACGGGAGCGCAACCCGCCCTGGAGGTTGACGTACGCCACAGTCGTGGTACTGTACCTCGGTCACGACGGCGGGCCACGGGATGATAGATGGGCAGCAGCACGTCTTCAAACATCCAGCATGTCCGAGCTGGGGAGAAGAGAAACTGGGATGCTCCTCTCATCTCCATTCGAGGAGGCAACAGACGGGGGGTGCTTTGCAGCCTGAGCCGGGGTGATGAAGATGGAGGAATTCAGAGGTCACGTCATTGTCGTCTCCACAGTCAAAATCCAAAATTTTCTCTCCAGGTGGAGGGACAAAAGCGATATCAGGCTGTGAGCCCCAGCAGGGCCTCGCACAGGTTCCCGTCTCCATCCTCTCCTCAACAACGGGCTCAGCCCTGAGAGGGGGGAGGAGGGGTCCCTGCTCTGCCAGGCTGCTTTGGCACGCCAGCAGTCTATCGAGGCTCTTCACCATAAAGGCGGCGCAGTGGAGGCAGGAGCCGGGGGCATCCAGGGCCTGCTGGGCATGTTCCAGGGCTAAGATTTTCTTTCCACACCTGCAAAGGCAATCCTCCACGCCTCCAGCTCCACTGGCGTGTGGGGTTTTTCTCTCCATTCTCCTCTTCTGTGCTGGGGTGCAGCAGGAAGAGGAGAATGGGTTGTGCTAGGTTGTGCTAGCGTGTGGCTGCTAGCCGCTAAGCTAGCTGAAGGCCGACATACAGCACCTGGGGACGGCAACGGCAGTGTCGGAACTGAGGCGCCAACTGGGGCTTAGGGTCTGGTGCTCTACAGCCTTGGGGTGGCGTTGAGCGTTCGCAGTGAGCCGAGACGAAGACATCGGTGTCAGCGGTTGGCTGTCGACGGCCGTGGGGGGCATCGAAGCAGTGCAGTTTCGAGTGTGGGAGCAGGGAAAAGCACTGGTTGACTTGGAGTGGTCGACAAAAAAGGATACCAACAGCAGCGTCCGGCAACGGAATCCAATAAGGGTCCACCTGTGGACGTTTCAGCTGCTGAGGCGAGAAGCTTCCTGAGTGAGAAGAGGAATTTGAATGGTGCTGCATTCTCCGCTCACTCTACTTATAGTAGGCAGGACTACCTTCGGCGGATGAATACATTTCACCATCCAATCAGGATTGGCATGATGAGATAGGGCTTCTGAGATATGACGCGGAGGCATATATCCCATAGTGAGACTTTGAAATGAATGTTATGAAAGAGAACAGTTCTGTGTTACAGTGAGTAGATAGAGGTGTAGATTGTGCTTGTACCACTTTTTTATTGCAAGTTATTGAACTGATGAATCCCAATGTGCAAATGTCTTTCTATTTTATATCAGGTGCACTTAGATTGCTCCACCGATAAATCTCAAGCCTTGCTAACCGTCTTTTTACAGTACGCACAATAATGTGTATGTTATCTGTTATAGCAAGGCATAATGCTATTTCAGCCTGTGTCAGGCCTTGATTGAAAAGGTACTTGATGCTTTGATCTACAGTATATGCTCCTGCTCCTCTGACATTGTTACAATGAATTATATTTTCCCCATTTGGGGTTACGGGACACTGGGAGGGGGTCGCCAGATGCCTTCAAGAAACTAAGAATTTTTTTGCTTATACGTATTTACCCTTTTTCTGCAACTACACCAAACTGAGCATATTTTAACCTATTTTAATTACTTTTCATTGCCATATTTTTGCTCCTTTTAATGCATTTTTGCTACATTACCCCCATTCCTGCCACTTCTCCTTCAATTTGTATTGCCTTTTCTGCTCATTTTTCCTCTTTCAAGACATTATCAGCACTCATAAACTCGTCCCACCTTCATTGACCCATTATTGTCACATTTAACATATTTTCACCAAATTTCATGCTTATTTTTGCCAATTTACACTAATTGTTCCAATATTGACACTTTGAACCCATGTATTATTTATTCTTTTTTTTAATAATGTTGTAATATTGTTATCTCAGTTAGTGTAAACATGGCAGAACAACTGTTGAATATCTGTGATTCAGTAAGGTACAGGCTTAGGCTACAAGAAATGTTTTTCTCCCGGCCCCTGTCTGAACATGGACGTAACAAAGTTCATTATTCCTTGTGAATTGTAAACTTTACCATGAAATGAAATATAATAACGTAATTTTTTTATCCACAGTGTGCGGTTTCCGGCTGCGAGAGAGGAAACAAGTGTTAAGATGAACTCCTACACCGTCCTAGAGTTGGTGGGAGAAGGTTCGTTTGGACGGGTTCACAAAGGCCAGGGGAAGCACACCTCATAGGTATTAGTACGCCTCTTTTACACAAAAACAACATGAAGGGCTTTATTTTCTTAATCCTTCATAAGGGGGTAGCTGCTTCCTCAATGACAGGAACATGAAATTGTCTAATTTCAATTATCCTTTGAATAAATAATTACTCTGGTAAAAGTGAAAGTATTGGAAATGCTCCCTTACTTGATTAAAAGCAAAACAAAAAAAAGTACAAAGTAAAACAACTGTCCCTTCAATAATAAGTCTTTTAAACCAGCAAAATCCATATATTTTATTCTTTTAACAACTTGTAGAAAACTGGGACATGAAAGTTTTAAGGAAGCGAAGGATAATCCAATCAAAACAGCTGACCCCGACTCCGCCCTTTGTTCGTCCACGCCCCATTCCACGGTCCACAGCGAGGGACTTGAAATTGCTTTAGTTGTAGTTCTGTAACTACCCAGTAGATGGCAGTAAGGCCTTGTTCATTCCAGGACGAACCTCATACATGAACGAAGAAGATGAGATGAAACGGTGTAATCGGATTGGTTAATTCTGGGAACATAGCAACCGCTAACCATCGTCTGATTGAACCCGTTTCGATCAAAGTCTCCATTTTGGGGGCTTTTCATCCGGACTAAGCCGTGCTTCAGTCTTGTTTCCCCGCAGGAAGGTTGACGGAGACTCGGTCGGAAGATGCAGTTTGTTCCTGTTGGCTTGTGTTGTCAGCTGTGACGGTGAAGCTGCAGAGGTGAGTGATAACATAATGGAGACAAATGTTAGTCACAGCTCGGTGCTCTCAATGCACACGGTTAGGTTTATCAGTCTGTTTCTACTCATACACGGCCTTTTCTGTGCCTCTATCAGCCATGTTGACGATGTCAACGTGTTTTTTGTTCAAAGTGAATGTAAACCAACGTGCTCTCCTGTCTGCTTTAAGGTGTGACTGTACAGAGATTTTCCCTGTGCATATTTACAGTTACAAGTGAACTGTTATTGCCATTTTAATGTCCAATCTTTCAACTTAATCTCATTTAACATTAACAAGAAGACGTAGCTTTATTTGTTCCACAGTGGGCAAATATGGGTTGAGTAAATCACAGTTTCATGTTGACTACACTGTTATTTCCTTATCGACTATTCCACTAGGTTTTTCTAAAAAACTTCAAATAAAGCACAAAAGTGAAACATCATTATTCACCATCTGAGAAAAGTATTGCTTACAAATTGCTCTATCAGCAAATTAAACTTGATGACTAAATACCAAAATACCTTAAATTAGCTGTAATTATTACTGGGTAAATATGTCATTCTTTTTTCAGTGACTTTATATCACTTGGAGCCAATAAAGTGCTGAAAGTTATTGTTTGTGAAATGTCAATTGTATTGTACACATAAGATTTAAAGAGACACGTTTTACTGTGAATTTATTAATAACCTAGCTAGTTTAAGAATTATGTAGTTCCTTCCTCCATCTTTAACACACTAAAACAGAGATGGACAACTTCTATCACAGCGGGGGCCACAAAAATGTGATTGTCTGATCCGAGGGCCACATTATCAACATTCATGTCAGCATTTAGAAGAATGACCAATTTGAGCATTAATTCAAGCTTGAAAACACACATTTTGTATGATTTTTTTTTTTTTTTTTTAACTTCAGTTTGTAGATTTTCTTGTCAAGATGGTGAATTTTTTTATTGTCTTTGTGTGTTTTTCAGGTCTTTATGTGTGTTTTTATGTTTTTTTCTGTTCTTGTTGTCATTTTGTGCTTTTTTCTGTCATTTTGTGTAATTTCGTGTCTTTGAAGTTTTTTTGTATATGTTTTTTTAAGTGGTTATTTGGTGTGTCTTTGTTGTCATTTTGTGTGTTTTGTGACACATTTTTGTATTGTTTTTTTTCTTATTTCTTTTTTTCTTATTGTGTTTCTGGAGTTTTGTGTATTATGGTGTTCTCCATATAACCTCCAACTTCATGAATTACAGTGTTGCTTTGTGGGACGCACAAAATTAGACCGAGGGCCGCATTTGGCCCCCGGGCCTACAGTTGCCTATATCTGCACTGCTACATGGAACTAAACAAAGTGCACCCATTGAACTTTATCAACCTTTTTATAGGCTACAAAACCTTGACCTAAACCGTGCTTAGAAAAACAGTTGCAGAAAGAGATTTAAAACACCTCTTTTGGCTTAAAAAGTGTGAATGTTGTCCTGCCTGCTTATGAAACTCCTATTAACCAACCAGTGCTTCTCTCTGTAGAAAAACCTGTTGGATTCATCACTTTACCAATTTAAGCTTCCAACGTGGCTGAAATGGATGAACAAAGTGTCGAGGTATATAACACATCCACTTCCAGATATCAACACAATGTTTATTGTCATCTCTAAACACAAGCTTCTCTCCTGTTGTGACGCAGAGCATCGCCGAAGTGTTTCGCTGCTTCATTTGCATGGAGAAGCTGAGGGATGCTCGTCTCTGCCCTCACTGCTCCAAACTCTGCTGCTTCAGCTGCATACGAGTGAGTCCCGTCTCATCAGACAACTGTTGACATTTATGAATCAAAGCCAATCGGTTGTTAATGCTGCCCTAATAGGACAATTTGAGTTGTTTTAACATTTGTCAGCATGTAAACTAGGCGTGAAGTTTAACATTAATGTTACTTTTCTTTGTGACAGCGGTGGCTGACGGAGCAGAGAGCTCAGTGTCCACACTGCCGGTAAGAAAACACACAGGGACACTGACACACACTGGGAATGTGCTGGTTTGTGTTTCATACATTTGAATGTAAACGTGATTTAAAAAAAAAAAAAGAATGCGTTTAGGTTTCAGTGCATGTTCTTTTCCACTCAGAGCTCCTCTTCAGCTGAGGGAGCTGGTGAACTGTCGCTGGGCGGAAGAAGTCACTCAGCAGCTCGACACCCTGCAGCTCTGCAGCCTCACTAAGCACGAGGACAACGACAAGGACAAGTAAGACCGCTCTAAAACTCTGTATTTAATATTAATAAACAGCTCACCAGGGTCCAGTCCACCTACTGGTAAATGTACAAACTTCAGCTTTCACATTACTTAGAAATAATTCAGTATATGTAACTGTTATTCCTAATCTTTCCACTGGGGCCCATGTAAAACTAAAGCCCTGAACTAATCAGCAGATGGCAGCAAAATGCCATTGATGGATCTAAAGTGTTGTTCTTAATATATTTATGTACTTTAAAAAAGCAGAGTAATAACTTAACATGGTGCCTTTTGTTCGTCTGTATTGGTCATCTTTTACGACATGCATGTATGTTTTTTCTTGCAAAGATTATGTTGTATATCGTGGCTGTCTCCAGCCTTCCCTGAGGCAGGGTATAACATTTTATTAGGAGGTGATAATGTGTAATCAGAAAGCTCACATGAATGTACTTTTACTTATTTGCACAAATATATAGAAAAAAGTTGTATGTAATGTAGAAGATGGGAAAACCCATCAAGATAGAAATCAGAATCAGAAGTGTTTTTAATAGCCATGTACAGTTTTAAGGACAGTACAAGGAATTTGGCTTGGTAGTTCCTGTGGATCTATAAGATCAGAATTAAATTCAAGTTGCACTCCTCTCTTGTGTGCTTTTTAATGTTATTTCTAAGCCTAAAATCTGGCTAAAATAAGTTGGTTCAATGTGGTATTCACACACATTTCTCTACAGGTGTGAGAATCACCATGAGAAGCTGAGTGTTTTCTGTTGGACCTGTAAGAAGTGCATCTGCCACCAGTGTGCTCTGTGGGGAGGCATGGTGAGATTTCAAACTTTTACTCTATTTGTAAAAAGTAACAACCAAAGAATATCCTTCAACTCAATGTCACGTTAAGCTTCTTGTCTATATAACTTGAACCAGTGCAGTTCCCTGCTAATCAATACAGTGTGTGTGTGTGTTACCATCTGAGTTATGGGAGGATTGCTCTCTTCCAGCATGGAGGTCACACTTTCAAACCTCTGGTGGAGATTTATGAGCAGCATGTGTCTAAAGTCAAGGAAGAAGTTGGCAAGCTTCGCCGCCGCCTAATGGAGCTCATCAGCCTGGTGCAGGAAGTGGTGAGGACGGCTTCCTTTAGGGGTGTTTTGGTTGTAAATGCATGTAAAAAAAGAAAGATTGCATGCACTTTTGAGTTGGAGGAGTCTTCTTTCCTTTTGTATAGCTGAACCAATTAAAAAACACTGATCACTTTATCTCTACACATTACATATTGTTATTTAACAAATACATTTGACACCTTTTGTGTTTTTGGGTCACATTACCACCTGAAACCAGCAGATGGTGGTATTGTGCTGATGGTTCAGTGAAGAAAGTGGTTAAAATGCCACATTCTGTCAGTGTGTGTAACAATGTCTCTCTCTTTGTGTGTTTGTCGATCCAGGAGAGGAATGTGGAGGCAGTGAGGGGAGCGAAAGACGAACGTGTCAGAGAAATTCGTAACGCGGTGGAGATGATGATCGCTCGCCTGGACAACCAACTGAAGAACAAGCTCATCACCCTGATGGGTAGGGATATGTCACACACTGCTGTCACAGCATAAACAGGCAGATCCTGGATTTGTGAGCCACAAGTGGACACCTCCACACAACTTTAATTATACACATTGGGTTTGAGTAGTTTGTAAAGCTTTATTAGTCCCGGTTAAAATCAATGTTCCTGTCTGCGTTTTATTCAGTACCTGATTATATGGACAAATTAATAAAAACAGAACTATGATTACATGTAATTACAGAAATCCAGAAAATATTAGCAATTAAATATAATTAACAAAACTTAAATTGATAAATGCTTTAAATAAAAAGGTTCACAGACTAAATCAACTAGGATATATACTGGGGAAATAAAAAGAGAAAGCACAGACTGGAAAGGCACAGTTTTCAGTGATCCTTAATATGTTCATTTAAATGAATGAGTTGAGGAAAAAAAAATAAAAGGTTGGTGGACAACATATGATCCCTGAGCAGCCTTAACTTGTGTCTGCATAAAATCAGAACTTCAAAATGAGTTTTTTTTTTTTTTTTTAAACATTAAATCAGAGGAATGAGTTCGGACAAGTAATATCAGTAATCTAAAATTGTGCATTTAGTCTAGCTTCATGTAGATTAGACAAAGTTTTAATTCTATGTGTGGACATGTAAGGCGATGTGTGTGGGCAACAGAGGAAACTCCTTCCAAGCAGGAAACGGATGTCCTAACGGCGCTAAAAAGCGTCTAAAGGTAAAAACGTTACCCAACCAAATTGAAAAGCAATGCTTTGCCCCTTTTTTAATAGATGCTGTGGTAATGTATATATGAAATATTCATCTGGACTGAGTGGATGCAGGCACTCAGCAGTCGTGTAAATGCACACCCACACACACTCAGTCACCAGCCCTCGTCAGGGCTGACATTCAGCACAGCCGACTGAAAATAGACCTTGGTTCCTCCCACCAGGACAGAAGACGTCCTTGACCCAGGAGACGGAGCTGTTGGAGTCTCTCCTGCAGGAGGTGGAGCATCAGGTTGGGAGCCTTTATTCGTTTAGCTCCAGTGCTTCTTGTTGTTACGTAACGTTAAAAGTTCAATCGGCTCGAAAAGGTGAAAAAGCGCATGCTGCTGTGCATTCAGATCCATGGTGATCTTTAAAGCTGGGGTTTGTCCTCAGGAGTAACTGATTTCTTGGTTTATGCTATAACAGGTTTTTTGGTCCAAGTCAAATGAAATTTACAACATATTAGCTTTAATTTAAGTGCATGTGTACTGTATCCTTATAAATAGTGGAAATATGGCATTTAAAACATTGAAATGTGTCTGAAAATTAAAAGTTATTAGTAATTTTCCAGATTCCAAGCCACACTTGTTCTTCAAGTTTTGGGCCCCTTATCTTCAATAAAGTAAAATCTTTATACTTCAGCGTACCAAGACATTTTGGACAATATTATGCTTCCATCTTTGTGGGAACAGTTAGAGAAAGTCTCTTTGTTAATCCAAAATTACGACTCTGCCCCAGTGCACAAAGCCGGAACCATAAAAAGATGGACCTCAACCCCATCCAGCACTTTGGAATAAACTTCTCGTCCAACATCAGTGCCTGATGGTCCTGACCTCATAAATGCTCTACAAAACAAATGGGCACAGATTCTCACAGAAACACTCCCAACATCTTCATGAAAAAGCAATCCTGACATTGGTTCATTAATGCATATTTTAATTTTAAGAAATACCACTAATTAATAAGACAGACCATTGAACAGAGTTTTTCTATTTAGGAAGCCGAGTCATCTAATAAAGCCACACTGTTTTTTTTTTTTATTTTTTATTTCAATGCATTTTAACCTGATTAATTGTAGTGGATTAAATGCTTCTTATTTGCTGTCTGTGTCTGTTTTAAAGCTGCACTCCTGCAGTAAGAGTGAACTGATCTCCAAAAGCCCAGAGATCCTGCTCATGTTCCAGCAGGTCCACAGGAAACCCATGCAGTCCTTCGTGACCACGCCAGTTCCTCCAGACTTCACCAGGTAAAGTCCGTCCCACGATCGGCATCTTTGTACATCATCGGCATTGTGCTGTGTTATGTGTCCAATAACACATTGATGCACATTGCATATTGAATTGCTTTGTGTATGAAATGCTGTTTGATCAAATTTCCAGTTAACTTGAAGCAATCTCGGCACCTCAAACAAGTTTTTGTGTTAATAAAGTAATCTCTGAAGTCATTTTTGCTTTGGTACAGAAAACCTCTGCTTTGAAAGAGAGAGAGAGCATATGGTCTGCTTCAGTCCTTTGGTATTTGAACTCATTTTTAATAACCTCCAAAAGGACATTTGTTTTCATTACAGAGCACTTTTTAAAGAGATGACTTGACTTTTTCTCCCACTGTCTCCTGGGCCTGTTTCACTGACCACTGCAGGTCAGAAACAAGCACCAGAGCTGCAGTTTAGTAGATGCTCTGAGTGTGATCAAACCTTGGCAATAGCATTTCTGGCTATAGGTGGAACGCTGCAAAAACTGCATAGAGCCTACTTCACCGCTAAAGTCCGCAGCCTCATCTGTGGAGAATGGAATGTACCTGTCTTTATCCCTAATATACTTCATATAATTTAGAATAAACAGCTGTCATAAACAGTTGCTTTTTAACATGTAATAAGGTCAAAATCAGTGGACGCCAAAGTCACGCAATGTGTGACACTTCCCCGTCATTCAGCACTTCAATGGTTGGGGAATCTCCAATTAGTTACGCAAACTGGGCCCCACAAAGTTAGAAATTGCTCTGCATTTAGATCATCCCTACATCAGCTTTGTTTCCACATTTTTTCCCTGATGGTCTGTGTTATATATGACACATTCTATGGTTTTGGATTACTAATATGCTGTTGTGTTTTTTTTTTCTCTCTGTGCGCTTTCAGTGAGCTCGTTCCTGCTTATGACTACAGCACGTTTGTTCTGGTCAACTTCAGGTAAATCTTACCTCAGCAGCAGGAACATCACCTGCAAAGCTCATGTTTATTAAGTTATTCTTCATGGTTATGAAGAGGGAAGGGTCTGAAATATAAATATGTCTTTAGATAATATAAGATAAGAAGTATACTCCATATATATATTCCATGACAGAAGTAGCAGTTATTTTGTGCATGGCATCAGACCTTGTAGAATAGAAATAACTTAGTTTGTGATTATAATAATGATTACATCATCTCTTTTAGTGTTAAAGCGATATGCTTTAGTCGTTAAAGCCACTAAAAATGGATACTGAGTTACTGTTGTGTGTTGGCTGCTAAATACACTGTGATGAAGTAATTTTTTTTTAATTAGCTTATCACTTAGTAGTAATGAGGCATTATTGCAGTTAAAGTCTGAAAGAGCAGCCTGGATTATTAAATAACATTATATTAAGCTGTAAAACCTACTATGTGTAGTTTTTTCTTATTAAAGGTTGAATTCATTTAATCATACTGCCATGATTAAATAAAAACGAAAGGAGCTGTTTGACTCAATTTGGTAAAAGTAATTAAATCCTGTGCAGGCACCAAAAACATAATAACCTCTTTAGATGAGTAATAAAATGAATAAAACATTTTTAATGTCTTGGTGAAACTATAACTGACTTGTGTGTGCAGCACCCTAAGGCAAAGGGCCGACCCGGTGTACAGTCCTCCTCTGCAGATATCAGGCCTCTGCTGGAGACTCAAAGTCTACCCTGTGAGTCTGAGAAGGTTTCTCTCTCTAATGATCCCAAAGCTGCCAATGTGAAATCAGTGTAACTCTTGAAATGTTTCTCCTTAGGATGGTAATGGTGTTGTGCGTGGAAATTATCTGTCAGTGTTCCTGGAACTGTCGACCGGACTTCCCGAAACATCAAAGTAAGAGGGAGCGTTTGCTGTAACTTCAATGTTGCTAATGTTCTTCTGTTAATAGTGACCATTACATTTATCTCATGGAGCCATTCTAATGAAAGGAAGCCAAATAGTCTGAGCTTGCAGTAGTTTGACTTTGAGTTAATAAATCATCTGCTCACATGTGTACTTCAAGCAGACACCAAATTACAAGTGTCGTAACAGTACCACGCACAATAACAACTGGGAGTACCTGTGGTAGACCACAGGTAGACTAACATAATCTTAAAACTCCAAATGTCCTCTTTGGCATACGTTGTTGGCATATGAAGCCCTAAACAATCTCATTGGACACCAACTTGTTTTAATTTAACAAAAACACAAAAACAGAGCTTCGATCTGCTGAGTTTGAGTTTAGTTTATGATCTGATTAGTGCTAATGTAACCAGCACATGGATTGTTGGAACTTAGCATGTACCTTTGCAATTTTACGTCACAATGCAATGATGCATGAACATTGTTTTGGTGAAAAGAATAATTGCAGCAAAGCAAAAGTGATTAATCTAAGAAACATTGCTGCTCTGAAACACAAGACCTTCAGAGGAATTAACAGGCTAACTGCTAGTCATCCACAGTTTGGGCTTCCAAAAACAGTTTCTTGTGGGATCATCTTATAATGTCTCAAACTACCTGGAAAGAGCATAATGCGAATAATTGTTGACATTATTGGATCACAATCTTATTAAATATAAACCTTTGTGTCTTACATCAGGACTGTCTGATGTCGTAACAAGTGTGAGTTAATATCGTGTTGATTCTGTGCAGGTATGAGTACCGTGTAGAAATGGTCCATCAGGCTTCCAGCGACCCCACCAAGAACATTATTCGGGAGTTTGCCTCCGACTTTGAGGTTGGCGAGTGCTGGGGCTACAACCGCTTCTTCAGGTTGGACCTTCTGGCCAGTGAGGGTTATCTGAACATGCAGACGGACACGCTGGTCCTACGGTGGGCTTCTAAATTCACCTGAATCATCTCAGTCCTGCAGGCTTTGTATTGTTTTTAATCATCACAGCCTTGGTTTTTACTTTGTGTGCCTCACAGCTACCAGGTACGATCACCCACCTTCTTCCAGAAGTGCAGAGACCAGATCTGGTACATCAGCCAGCTGGAGTCAGCACAGAGCGGATACATCCAGCAGATCAACAACCTTAAAGAGGTACCACCACCTATGTGTTTGTAGGCTATCGAAAGCAAATGTAAACCAAGCTACATTTTTACACAATAAAATGAGTATAACTGCAGCTTCTTTTCTGATTTCAGAGACTTGCAATTGAGCTGTTTCGCCGTCAGACGTCGCGCAGCTCCTCACCTCCTGATATGAGGCTTACTGTAGGAAGCGCCACTTCTGAAAGAGATCCACGCTCGGTGAAGAGTGACGAAGACATCCACACTGCTCTGAGCAACGCCAAGAAAGCCGAGGAAGAGACGCAGCACGATGACTCTAACGTAAGGACACATTGTGCTTTAACTGCTGACAGGTCACTGACTTGGGGCCTCATGTACAAAGACTTGCATAAAATAAGCTTACATCTCAATCGCAAGACAGGCGTACGCTCATAAAAATTGAGATGTATAAATCTTTGTGGCTCCTATTCTTTGAACATCAGATCATCGTGGATGTGAGCGTACATGTGCTGCCTTGCTGTGCTCGCCCTATTTACATATGCAAATTATATTGAAATGAGATCAGCACCGGGATTCCCCTCAAAGTGATCAGAAAAACCTGCGGCTCTTACCACCAGTATCAGAGGAAAGAAGAGATTTTTAAAAATAATAAACCGACAGCAACATGTATAATGGAGATGATTCAACGGTGAAGATTTAATTAATATAGAAACACAGTTGGCTTGATAGTTGACTGTGTGTGGGTGCAGTGTTAAGAAGTGGGAAGCGGATTAAGGAAGAGAGGGAAAATTACTCCTACTACTAATAATAATAATTGCAAAATATGTACCTGAGTAACAATATGTGGCAGGGACAAAGCAATATAACGGGCAACCCTTCTTTCTAAATTTTCAGAGTCGTTCTGATCGAGCACATCAGGCTTAATGTTTGTCTTTGATCAGAGAGTAAAACAGGCTGTGGGAAAGTGTAACAGGTAAATGTGACTCTCAGTGTAGAACACTGTAGAATTAAAGCGCTCTATAAATGAAGTACATTTACTAATACAATCATACCAATACGTCAATTGCCAACCCGCCTCCTCCCTCCTCCATCAGGATTTTGACAGACGCTTGTTTTTGGGTGTACGTACCTTTTGTACATGAGGCCCTTGGTCTCATCTCTGCTCAGCTGGATAGGAACTCAGTGTGTGTGTGTCCGTCCTTCAGGATCTCTCAGACGGTGACCTGGAGGTGGACTGTCTGACAGAGGAGGAGGTGAATCCTCTCGATGGCAGCAGCACATCCGGGAGCTCCACAGCAACCAGCAACACTGAGGAGAACGATATAGACGAGGAAACCATGTGAGTGAAGTTGGACACATGGCTGAAGTGCATTACAAGTGCTTTATAAGGGTAAGATGATGAGATGTGATGCGGAATATTAAACCCACCTTGTGCACAGGTCAGGGGAAAATGACGTGGATTTCATGGGGAACCTGGAGACAGAGGAAGGAGAGCTTCCCGATGACCTCGCTGGTGCAACAGGTAGTTTTAAAACAGCTGACACAATATGGAATATTTGACGTCATCAGGTGTATTTTCCAGCCAGTTTGGTTGTTTGAAGTACAACTCAATAAAAACAAACTATCAACTTCTCTAATGATGATGGATTATAGATGGAGACAAACATGAGACGGCACCAGTGTGCACCGTGAAACTAAACACTTATTTTTTAAATCCAGTTCATTTAGTGAAGCTCTTTAGCTGCTGTGCATCCGTAATTATTTCATTCCCAGACAGGGTGTTATCTAAGATTATTACTGTACATCTCTGTGGACTGTTGTCAATCTGCTTACTCTACACTACTGCACTGCTGATAAGTCTTAAAAATAAAACGGGTGGGTGGGAGTTAGTGGAAGGCACCATCTGCCCCCCCACCCTGATCCCAACCACGTTGGGTCTATAACACATAATTGATCCACAGGCACCGCACTTTGGCTGCCCACTGCTCTTCAGGGATGGCTTTTGCATGCAGAGAAAAGGAAAAACGAGAAATTGAGCCCAGAGGCCAGCCTTACTTAGGCTCCGCCCCCTAGCCAGCATATGTATGTATTAATCAGGTAATTTAGAGCAGCATCGACACAAGAGGAGGAGCCACAAAAGCAAAAATATACACTAAGGATGTAACAATGACAAAACAAAAAACACTTGATGGAATGGAGCAACTAAAATATCTCATATTAAACATGACCTTATCTTACAAAACACATAATAAATCAAAACTTCTTTTGCCACCGAAAACAGGCCTGGCCGAATAAAGGCTTTGTTTTTTCTTTTTTTCTCCCCAAATTTATAATAATTTCTTATTCTTTATTTTATAATTTTTTCCCCTTTAATTCTTTTACATATTAATATTTTTTATTTATTCAGTTACTTATATTATCACCTATTTGATGTAAGTCTTTGTATCTGTACTTTTCAGTAATTTTATTGATATAATTATTTTAGGCCCTATGTAAGAAAATGTCTTCATTTAAAAAGAAAAAGTGCAATAAAATAACAGGTAAAAAATAAAACAATGACGCACTGAAAACTAGTCCGGTCGACTTTCCCAAAAACACCAGTTATAACTTTAAGCCTTTATTTATTTATTTGAATTAGGACAATGCATATTCATCAACATGTCAGCATAGAGCAACAACGTAAATATGCCGGAGTCAGCACAATGGCCAATTTTCATCTGTTGTCCTAAGGCAGGTTAGTATAGTATACATTCAACAAAACACTATACAAAGAATACATTAATCACAGGACATTACACATTACAAGTAGACCATAGACAAGTTACATATGGGTTAAAATTAAGACTTTGAGGCCCAAGGTAAAAAGTGAATAATCTAACTGTGACAGGGTCAAAGGTGACTGATAAGGTGAAAGGTCATTGATGCATTTCAGTAAAGTTTTCTTTTTGTTGCATTGTAATAGGTGACACACTTCACAACTAAATGGGATTAAAGGTTAATTATTTAATTATTTACCTTATTGCACACAATGATATATACAGTAGTAATGATTCTGACAAATTAATATGAAGAAGTTAGTTAATATAATAATCGATAACGTGTTGGATCGGCAGGTGGATTCAGCTCTAGCACGCGTTTGTCACATCGCGGTGTTGCTACTCGCAGCGCCTGCGGAGCTCCTGTTGGTAGCGCCGTGGGGCCGAGCAGCAGCGGCAGCAGCCTGCTGGAGATCGACCCGGTCATCCTGATCCAGCTGCTCGACCTGAAGGAGCGCAGTAGCATCGAGTCGCTGTGGGCGCTGCAGCCTCGGCCTCCAGTGTCTCTGCTGCACAGCCAAGGTGTGTAAACACACTCAGCACTCTGACAACAAATCATTCCAGCCTAACACAGAATCAATACTCTCACCGGCCTCGCCAAAACAGTGAATAAAAGCTCTTGGCTGCTCAGCAGGAGCCACAAATTACAGACATTTTTCCAATTTCATCCTGTTAAACTTAAACAAGCATGAATATATATCATTTCTCTGAGTGCAAATTATATTTTCTGTCATATTGTTCAAATAGAATGAACTTTACACATATCAGTATTGACTTTTTTTGCAAATAAAGAGAAGGATCTTTTGTTTTTTTTAAGGTCATTCGCACTCAAGAAAAGATAGAGAGCGGCGCCCTCAGGCAGTGCGACGGTCCGCTCCAGATTCGGGGGTCCTGATCCGCCTCAAGGCTCAGATGGCTGAGGTCCGCAGCAAGATGTCCGACGGGAAAAGTCAAGTGCTGGAGGCCCGAAGCCCTGGAGAGCTCCGGCCTGGCCCCTCAGGAGCCTTCGGTGCAGAGGAGATGTCGTCTCAGCTCGGCGACTCTGATCTGTCGGCGTGCCGCAAACCTGGAGAACTGGACTTACTGGGAAGAGGCGCAGTGGCTCGTTCCAGAAGCAGTCGCCCTGGTGAGGACTGTGAGGTGTTTGATGTTCCTCTGAAAACCAAAACTCTGTTTATTTATTCTGCATCTGCATGCACGAGCCTGACATACAACTTTACCTTTTTCTTTAACTTGGATTCAGCACGGAAATCTCTCTCCCCGATCCTGGACAGCAGCGCCTCTATGGTGGTGAAGAGGAGGAGTCCAGAGGAGATGGAGACAGAGCTGAGAGGAGTAGACCCTGCAGCAGAGCTCAGCCTCTGTCCTAAAGAGGGAATCACAGGAGCAGAGGGTCAGTAGTTCAACACCTGCAACATAGTCCCAAACACACACCTTTGCAAACATAGCAGAGTAGAGCTGTGACGGGATTGTCAGTAAGCCACAAAAAATCTTCCACTATGCTTCAGAAAGTTGACTCAGGATGTGATTTGTCATTTTTAGGTTATTAAAGAATAGTGAAAATTGTGTGGACTGATGGGGGAAGGTTGGTGGGGTCATTAATTATGTATTTATTAAGTTAAGGTGCTGAAAGATAAGAATTTGATTCTTCTTACTGTTCTTTCCAATCACGAAAAAGTTTAATTTAGACTGTGATATTTGTTGTAATAATCTATGTTGGTTTGCATTTTCATGAAAGGAGTAAATAAATAAATGAATTAAATGTATATTCAGTGACTTTACCACTTCTTTAAAGGTAAAGCATTAGATGTCAATGTTTTTTTGTTTTGTTATAGTTGTTAGTATTTGTCAGCTTCGGTTGACACTATGTACAGCAAATACGATAAATGTGTTTGATTAATTACAGGTGTGAAAACTAAATAAAAACAGTGATCATTGTGTTTCCTCTTCTACTCCAGGATCGCTGAAAGTCGAGTGCACACAGAGCACTCTGCTGTCTCTCAGCAGCTCTTTATCAGATCACGCCTCCACCTCCAAGCAGCCGTTCTGCGTAGAGCAGCAGCTGTTCGGGGCCACCGGCTCCAGGGATGAGATCTTCTCCTTGGTAGGACCGAGCTACATGAGCATCAGCAAGAGCTGCAGCAGGATGCTCGGGTGAGGCTCAGAAACTCCTCACACAGAAAAAAAAAAAAGACGTGAACGCTTCATGTGGTTCTACATCACTGTGACGTTTTCTATCCCTGCAGAGCGGCCATGCTGGACTGTGATGATGAAAGCTCAGGAAACTCCCATCAGGCTTTGCAGGATGGTCCCTCTATGCAGCTGCTGTCCATTGAAGGTCTGTTCACCTTTTCTGGCAGGGTTAGGATTTTACTAAGATGCTCATCACAATCAACATGTTTTTATTTATATGTTTATTTTAAGCAATGCATTTAATACAAAAACACTGCAGCACAAAGTGTGTCACGGGCATTTCATAATAATAGACAGTTCTCCATAAAATAAGCTAAACAATTTTTTAAAATCACAATCAAACAAAGTGAAGTGTCCAAAATCTGACTGAAACATTCATGGCTTTAGTTGTGATCAATCTATTTATTAATTGTTTCAATTGATATATATAATTAAATTATGACATTAATTAATTAATCAATTGTTGAATAAATACGTATTTAAGTTAAAATGAGTCGATAAAGTATTTGACATGACAAGCTTTTATAGAGGAATTTAAAATTACTTTTGAATATTGTGCGAACATTCAGTATTTAGGTATTTTAAACCCAGACTGAAAGGGTTTGTCGTTCATAAACTGCCAGTGCTTGATTAATGAAAATTTTAAATGTAAGATCGATTGTAATTCAACTTCAGTTCCTTCCTATTAAAGATTAATGTAATTATGCATTAGTGTGTGCTTTGTAATGTGAAGAGGAAAATAAAACAAGATCATGTTTCATCTTCTTAGTGTCAGGTCATCAATTGTTCGATTGTTTACACGTGTGACCGTCATTAGTAGCTCGGTGAAGTCTTGCATGTTGGTGAACTTCTCATCCTGGTGCCGTGAATAACATCTTGTTGAGGTGTGTGTGTGTGTGCGTGCTGTGGACTGACTACTCTGTCTGTCTGTCTGTCTGTAGATCAGCAGCAGTCAGTCCTGGTAGCAGCGACGAGCAGTGACAGCGACACCGAGGACGAGGCTCTGCAGAGCAGCATCTCACGCTACGACAACCACACGCCTCCGTGCACAGGTGAGAGCATTACACACATGCACAACCAAATAAACCAATAAGGTGACAGAGTAAATGTTGGAAAGGTTTAGATTTTTAATGTTATTTTTTTAATGTGTTAATTTAAGGGCTGAATTTCAAGGAAGTTAATGTTATGACGTGTTTAAGTTAAATAATAGAAATGTTTATTTTCTTTCTTTCTTTTAAACAACAGGTTATATTTTAAATGTTTCGATATTTCATGTATTTATTTTTGTCATCTTTTAGAGGATTAATTAAAATATTAGAAATTCTCTAAAAGAGGAAAAGTCAAACCTTAAGGATATCTGTAGTGGAAACAAAAGTGGCAATACATTAACCATATAATGTGTTACATGTATTGCTATTAAAGAAAATTTCTGCACATTTATTTGAAAACAAAAAAACCCCACATATTTAACATACTTTTTTTGTACATTTTATACCTTAAAATACAATCTGTGAGAAGCAGCCATGTTCGGCCGGATGTGACGTTGATTGCGCGTTGATGATTCTGGAGCAGTGTTTGCATTAGGTCCCAGCTGATTTCTCTTTTTTAGGGTATTTATAGTACATTTCTCCACATTTACTCTAATACAATTTTATTTATTACTACGGACAACACAAGGGAACTAGTGTCACATTCTCTTTGCGTGCGTGCGTGTGCGCGTGCGCGCACATTGTGAATGGAGGAGGTGGAAAAAGCTCATCTCTCCTCTTCCTCTTTCCAGGAGAGCAGCTACTGTCTGATGACACCAGTCTTCATGCTGACAGATGATTGTTTTCCCAGAGCGCCTCTGAAGACCACACACACACACACACACACACACACACACACACACTTTGCTCCACAGATCTGTAGAGTAGAACCTGCTTGTGAATCTGCATGGGGTTGTTACAACCAGCTGCCTGTTTGTTTTTGTTTTTGTGCTAAGCGAGCAAATCATAAGGATAACTTTCTTTAACACAATCCCTGATTTGGAGAGCCATCATTTTTGTTTATTCTTCCTACAAATAATAGATTGAACTTTGTGCAATATGTTATACTTGAACAATCAGCTTATCCTCCCTGCGTATCTCTAAGCTTATAAACGGGACTAACATCATGTGTGCAGAGTTCAGGAGCCTCTGATGTTTCATAAAGGTGTGTTGTTGGTTTGTTAGCAGCACATTTTAGTTATTTTATATGTTCTTGAGCTGTCTTTATTCTTCTTTCTGCTTTAGATTCTGCTTGGGCAGGTAATTTTAGGTTATGAGAAAAGTTTCTGTCGATGGTGTGAGACGATAATGGTCCCACCCTCGTGTCTCTGTGGCTAACATAAGACTTTTCATTAAAGATGTCACAGCAGCTGTAAAACACTACAGATATATGAGAGAGTATTTGGATTTATTGAATGTCAGTTTAATTTAACCACTAACGGTTTGTTTAAAAGCTGCATGATTCACTTGCAGTGTCATCAGGTCATTAGATGGCAGCTCTGCATTTGCAGGTTACAGAATAGGTGAAAGAATGTAACGGTCATGTTTAAAAAGCAGTGAGGATTCCTTCTAAATCTAAAGGCTGATCGGTTGTTAGAGACTGAATACTCAGTCGATGGACAGCTTTAAAGTTTCTGTGGTAAACATTTTCTGTGAATGGATCTTTTAAAGTTTTGGTGCATTCAAGGTCAAAGGCAGTATGTATTCATCAGCGCTGTGATGGTTATGTAACCTGTTTTCTGCTGCACTGCTGCTTTTTTTTTAATGCACTGATTATTTAACTTCTCTGCTCCACAAACACACCTGAACATGTCTCTACAGGACTTTATTCTTTTCCTCCTCTCTGTCATATCTTACTGTGAAATGGTGACTCAGCAGCTCCCATTTGTCCTTAGTTTACATTGTACTTAATTTTGTGTGCACAGTTGTGTAGCTTGTGCGAGTGCACAATCGTGCACAGCTCTGTTTGTTCAAGTTCTGGAGGAAAGATGTCTTGAAAAACCAGAATTGGTCCATAATCAGCTCAGCTTGTTTTTTTTTAACCTTTTTTTTTTTTGTTTGTGCTCTTATTATTTTTTATTTGTTTTTTAATTATAATATATATGTTCCCACGATGCTCGTCAATGTGTAATAAATCTAATGAACTTCAGCTAACTCTTGTGTTTGTTTTTTTTTCATCTGCAAAATGCCCTTGAATCACATTTGGTTCTTCAAAGAAAAAAACACAAATCATTTTCTCATGATGTTTTTGCAGCTCATTGTGTCCAAAGGTAGCTGTCAGTGGTCGTTTTGCAACATCAATCATGTTTGATGTATTTCCAATAAACAAAAGACGTGCTTTGGATGTGACGTGGTGCAGTTGATTCAGGTTATGGTGTTTTGCATTAGCGCCATCTCCTTATACAGATGTTTGCAAAGCTTTTTTTCCCCCACCTTTTCTTTATTATTGTTTTTATTTATAACTAAGGATACACAGGTATGTGTGTTGTTGTGACTTCTGCAGCACACAGAGCTATCAACTGAATTATTTACACATGTGGGGCTTCTGTTGCTTCACTCCATGTGACAGGAGCGAGCAAGAGAAAGACCGGACGTCCCGGCAGAGGAAATAAAGATATTATAGTGATTCTGAGGAGGAAATTTCAGCCAAAGATATGCAGGAAAATGTATCCCAGAAAATGTTACTATCTAGTATTGATGGCTGCTTTTATAAGGACTAATGAAGAAAACTTTTAATAATATGCATTCATTTTTGATAGTTTGTATTTAAAGTTCAGTACAGTTCAGGATAAAACACTGAAGTCTATGCTCAGTGTCAATATTAGAGCTGTTTGTGTTTTCAATTGGATTTTAGCGGTTTGATTCATCTCTGTTAGGGTTAAAGGTTGTTTGTGCACAATCATTCTGATATTCATGTCATCATTTAGAAAATTACTAATCCAAGCATTAGAAGAAATAACAAAGGTTGTCAGTTTTTGTTGTTGCTCTGTGTTTTCCTGTGATTTTGTTGTATTTTTGTATATCATATTTTTGTGTTTTTGGAATTGTTTTTGTGTATTTATTAGACTGAGGGCCATAAGTATCACTTTTTCAGTCACCTTGTCTGTTCTGTGTCATTTTAACTTACACGTTTAAAAAGTGCGTAGGCTACACGTGACCACACTAAACTACCAATTCAACACATTTAAAAGTGTGGAAGCCTAAACTTTATTTTGTTTCGTGCCCCTCGTCTAATTTACTCTCCAGATACTGAAGTTTAGGCAAAATCCTGACATTTTCACCCAGGTTTGAAATATATATACTAGATAAAAACAAAAAAAGCTCTTCTAATTAAACTTCACTGACGTCACGGACGTTCAGAGGCAGTCCTGAGCGACGTGCGCGTTCACACCCCCCGCCGTCCTCCGTGACGTCACTCGTCCGAAATCCCTGATAACTTGGTGCGCGCGCTGAGCGGGATCGAGTCCAGCCTGTGACATCCTCACTGAGTCCACAGCTGCTCCTCGGGTCATCAGGTGCTGCTGTCACACCGACCATTACTCACTCATAGTCCACTGTGCAATGTACGCGCTGGGTGAGTATGTGCGACTGACGGGCGATGCTGTCACTGTGTGTGTGTCCAGGAATGAGAAATGATGGCTGGCTCTGCAACAGAGGAGAAAACCTTCCGACGGTTCCTGGAGCTCTTCCTCCGGGAGATGAAGGCGCCTCTGCAGGACAATGACCCGCCTCCGCTACGCCCTTTGACGGACCTTGTGTCTGAGGACGAAGTGGAGGGAGAATCTCTCGACCTGTGTCTGCAGCACCTCTACAAATAGTTAAGTGTCTCCTTCCTGTCAGTCTTTAACCTTTCGTGCTCGGTGCGTCCTCACAGGGTGTGTCTGCGTTTAACCTTAGACCGGTTTTCTGCACTTCAGTGTTTGAGGAATTAGACGTAAAGCAGAAGTTGGAGTCTGTTTTTTTTTATGTGTTATTTTTGGCTGTTGCGTGCGTGCCGTGCGTGCACACCGCCCCCTGCCTCGTGCCAGCGGTGCAGGATGGAGGTCCACAAAAGGTGAACCCCTGGTTTTTGCGTAACAGTGCGACGTCATCGTGGTGTAGGAGGGGGGAGGACGCTTCATCGCCGTCACCGATGAGAGTCTACATGAGGGCTAAAAATAACCATCCCCGGTTTGCTCAACATCCAAGACACGGACTGGATGAGCACTGAGCTCCATAAACGCAGATTAATGCAGTGCCATTGACCTGTTAACACCTACACCGCATTGTAGACATTTAAGTTATTGCACACAATGCATCAGCTGTGATTGCTATCATTAATAAGCAACACAGATCAAAGACAACCAAACCTTGGTTTACCAGGAATGGATCACGATCAGTGAATCCCAACCATCATTGATATCAGACAAGGGCAACTTTTATCATTATTTATTTATAGGTAAAGAACAAAGGCTTTTGTCTATTTGTGCTATGTTTGGTTGTGTTTTTGTTTCCATTTTTCACTTATTTTTGTTGTTTTGTGTGGTTTTTGAGTCAATTTTGGTGTGTTTTTGAAGTCTTTGTGTTTTTCTGTCCATTGTGTGCATTTTGCTGTCATTTTTTATTTTAGTTTTTTCAGAGTCAGAAGAAACTTTATTAATCCCCTAGGGGTAATTAGATAAGCAAAAAACGACATATTAAAAATTGCATTGATACACACTAAAAAAAACAAAGAGGAAGACTACACAAAAATGTTGTAGGGCAAAGTGGATGACAAGGTGTGACAAGTTTTTTTTTTTTTTGTCATTTTGTGTGGGTGCTTTTTTTGTGTATTTTTTGACTTTGTCTTGTGGGGGGTTGACTCTGTTTTTGGGCTGCACAATATTAAACTGATGCATATAAAGCAACTCATGTCTGCTTTATGTTTCACACATACGTACACTTTTATGTGTATCTGTAATATCACTGGTTTCAACAGAGGATTGGATAAATGGCTTTCATTGGTCCCAGTTTAACCAGTGTGTCTGATTCTGAACTATGTTTTAGATGCTTGCTTTTGAACACTATGTTATGCAAAAACTGTATCAAACCCAGGCCAGACTGCCTTGCTTTGGGCACTATTTGAGAAATAATGCTGTTCACTTTCCTGTTTGTTAGAACAAGGTCAGATCTCCTCCAAGTTGCACTGGTGTTGGCTTCGAGTTGTGTGAGCTCCGTAGGAAACACTGCATCCAGAGAGGGTGGTTCCAGTTTGCCAGCAGCTGGTTTTAGCTCGCATGATTTCAGCATCTGACGCTGGCAGCAGGAATAAAAGTGAGGCAGGGCACGGCTGCTCTGAGCTCCGCTGGCCTGGTTTTAAACCTAAAATAGCTGCAGAATCTGTGTTGGGAAGAACAGGGAGGAAGGACTCATGTAGGGCACAGAGAAGCAAGGGGGACCACTGCCTCCTTGGAGGTCTGAAAGTGGATTCTCGGAGCAGTACGGCCTGCAAACATTGAATTGTGTCAGGGAAGCATCTGTTTGTGGCAGGCGGGTGGATCGCACATCCCCGTTGTTGTGCTATCAGGTGGTTATTTTCAGAAGTTAAAATGTAGGGATATCAAAATATCTTGTGGTGTTTCTAAACGTAAACATTTTGCCCATTGTAGTTGGACTGAATTTTAGTCTTTGAAAACCAAAATCACCCAAACTGACAGAGTGTAGACATGCAAATCGAAGTAACCTGTGTTAATAACCAAGAAATCGGAACTCCGAACAAGGATTAATTCAGTAGACCCATGCAAACATGACCTCACAGGTCACGTGATGTACGGTACTCCGCCATGTTGGAAGAACAAGCCACCGCAGGAAACATTTTGAAACCATAGACCGTATGCAGCGAAGCAGAGAGCCCACAGTGATGGTAAACTTTTGCGCTGTGTTTGGGTGTTCTGACACGACTGGGACTGGAGTACACAAGTCTTTCTTCAGGATACCAGCTGTGAGAACCACCCAAGGGGAAAGAACCGAGGCACTTTCTCGGAAGGCCGGGCTAGGTGCCCTGTGCAGGGCTGACCTAAAAACAACAAGCTGATCACATGAGTGGTGTAGCAAAGGTGTGACTGATTGCCTGTATTAAATAAGCCTGTTCATTGTAGCCATGTTGTTTGTTACCCTGATGAAGGTGCTTTGACCAAAAGCTTGGGAAATTAAATTGTTTTATTTGCATTGATCCAAGTGTAGGGGTCATTCCCGCCGATCAGACCCAGTTTCTCCTTTTACCGACTTCTCTCAGCTTCTGGTAGAGTGTCGACATAATCTGTGGCCTCCGACATATTCAGGCCAAATGGAGACGACCTTCAACAATTGTTTAGCACATCGGCTGCTTTCAATAAGTCCAAAAATTACAGTTATTCAAGTAAATACACCCACGCAGGTGCATCCGTATAGGACTGTCATCATTCAAGATGGCGCTGGGTCAATGTGCCGTGACGTCAGTCACAAGGGTCTATGGTTACGGCTTCTGAATATTGTTATAAGCCATTTATTCTCTTTTTCTTTGTTGTACAATTGTAATATATCCTGCACATTCATTGTTTTGTGATCATGGGAGAGACATTCAAGTGTGTGAATTGTCACTAGGGTTTAAATTTTAATTTTTGAGTACTTTTTTTAAACTTTCCAGCCTGGATGCTTTATCTTTTCACAGACTCATTAATCTTACTGTTATTGTTTTCCTTTAGATTTCAGTTTTAGGATCTTTGGGCAAAGTCCTTCATGTTTGGTGCCACAGATGATGTTTAGACACGTTGGTAGCGGATCATTAAGTCCTGGCTAACTTGCTTATTCATTCTGAGGCATTAGCATTTTCTAAGTTATGTCCAGAACTTTGATAATTCTAATAAGACATTGTGTCTCAATGTGGGGGATTTTTATTAACAAAGCTAAACCTATATGTAATCTATTAATCCATTCAGAGACGGTCAGTCCACTGTGTTTTGCATGATAACCAAAGTACTCTAAGTGTGTCCGTATAGGCCTGTCACACCACAGTGAACAATTTCATCACCCAAGTGAGCAAACAGTGTTGAATGCTCCTTTGCTAAAGCAGCCAGTGATCATCAGACAACTAAAGCACTTCCACGTCAATCACCCATGTTTGACTGTTTCGATGAGGCTCTTTTAGAGGAATGTTGATTAAATTAAAGTTTCCAGTCTAAAGTCTGTTACAAACGTTAACAGGAATTAAAGAGATTCATTGCTGTCATTCGTGGGGTTTGTTTTAGAATTTATCCATTATGCAGCATTTTCTCCTGACCTCCGTTTGCACAGGTACCACTGCTCTATAATACACGTATTAAGATAATAACGTTTGATTTGTATGTAACATGTTATGTGTGTACTTTGCTGTATTTATTTACAAAGACATACATATTTGATTGCAAGACTAAAAGTGACTTGACCTTCATGTTGTCAAATAATGTAGAAAATGCATAACAGGAAAAAGAAGTAAGGAAAGAAATAATAATTTTCTCATTAAATAGACATTGTTTTCCTAATAGTTGTCTTGAATAAGGATTCTCTTCTGACTTATGAAGAGCCTATAGTGTGCCCTAATTGTTAGCGTGTGATAAAATAAAGACACTGGGACTATCAGAGTTCTTCACATAATTGCTGCTTCCTCATTAAGATGTTTCTCTACAGAATTCTAAACATGTTGGATAAAGTCTCGGTCTGTAATGGGGTTTTGTCACCCTTATCAGATTGATTCATGTGTGTTTTATGTGTTTAATTTAAAATACAGATTTTTAAAAAATTTTTTTTAATAAACTTCTGTAAGGATTTGTTTTATTTTTTTTAAAAAATTCATTAGCTAAAACAACTTTCACTCACTTTAGTTGACACTATTATTCACTACACTTGTTTCTGCATTCGACAAGAATGCTTCATTTTGTAAATGTTAGGATGGGTAGTTCAGACTATTAACAATGCAGTGATTCTGTTAAATTTGCTTTACATTTGGTTAAGATGGTGTTCATTTGTTTGCAGCAAGTTGAGTCACACCAGTTTCACTGCTTGCTATATACGTCTGTCTGATCTCTGTTTGCTGTATTTATTGTAAAACAAATGCACAAATCATTTTGTGTATTTTTGTTGTCCTTTTTTTCATTTTATGAACCGTTTTGATTATTTTTATAGTTACTTTGTGTATTTTTGGACTCCTTATGTGCATTTTTTTGTTTTGGAGATCACATAAAATTAGACCCAGGGGCCACTGCAGCCTACGGGCCATCCTCGACCCGTATTGTTTCAGGGTATTGAGAAGCTCTCACCTCTGAAGGAGGTCCAGGTGTGTAAACCAACCTGCTACAGTATGTGGTGGAGTCCTTTAGTCCAGGACTCACCGATCATATATCAGCTCTGGTTGTGAGCCGATACTCCTTCTAATGTGTCACTTAAGCCCTTATTAACGTTGCCTGCATCCACTTACACTTACTTTCACTGTGCTGTTTGAAGTCCCAGTTAAAAACCCACAGACATAATAAACTCAGTTTTTGTTTGACATTTCTTCCCATCAAGCGAGGCAGTTGTCATGGTAACCTCCCAGACATCTTCGCACAGAACTGCTGTAGTTGGTATAACTGTGATTCGTCTTGGTGCGTGTAGTTTGATTGCAGTGTTTCTCAGTGGACTGGTACACCGTGAGGAATGAGTCATTAGTGCTTCTGGTCGTCTGGTGATGACGGACACATAATAGAAGGACGAGTTTGTGTCACTATAGGTGTCAGATTTCAGAATAAAGAGGGGATGAATACCGCTTAATAAAGCAGGCTCTTACTTTGAAAAGATAACTAGAAGATGAAAGATGGGTTTTAACAGTTTAACATGCTGGTCAGGGACTTTCTTAATAAAGAGAACAATGGACCTCTGATTGTGGACTGTAACATAAGGACAAACTTTATACAGTAACTTGTATTTTAGCAATTTTACCGTTAACAGATTCGGGACTTTACTTGACCCTGGAGATGTAAAATAATCTTGATTTCAACTCTTTCTGGACTTTTAATTAATGTTTTCAGTTGGTTTGGAGCGAGTGCCTGCAGACTTGCAGGTCCGGCTTGGTAACGGACTACAAACTTTTAGGAGTGTGTTTGTTACTGTTGGATGTGCGTCCTGCGTGGCTGCTGTTAGTGTAATGATAGTCGGAGGCAGAAGCTCTGGTGATTCATCCCAACGTGTCATTAGTTTGTCTCTGGGTTGAACAGCTAATAATAGACTTCTGCAAGAATAGAGAGATACCCTCCGTGAGTGAGTGCCTGTTTATAGTGGGCGGTGAATCTCATGGTGCCAGAGCGGGTTTGAAGGTGTGGACGAGGCTCGTGTGTATGTGTGTGTTCAACTGTCGGCAGTTAATCCAGTTTCCTTTGAGCGGCTTGGAGTCGTGTCTAAAGGGAGGAAACTGCGTCTCATTTCTTTCAAACACAGAGTGGGGAGGAGCGCTGCGGCTACGGTGTCAACGTGATATTACTCTGACAAGTTTTATGGCGAAACAATCTTTTTACATCATCTTTATTCCTGGAGGTGCTACTATAGCTGTGATCGTGTGCACAACTTTCTGCTACAGCAGACTAAAAGTTAAGTGTAAAGCTGTTAAAGGGATCCTCCACTGTTTCTACAAATGTGGCCTAAAACCTTTGAAATGACATTATTAGAAGATCTATGCCTAACAAAATGCATTTTTTTGCACCATATTCGTTTTATTAACTTTTAAAAATGGGACTACTTTACTGTTTAAGAGCCTGTATACCGCCATGTTGAAATGATGTCATTGATGACGCGAATCGCCCCTTTTAGTCCGTTGAGTTCTATGGAGTTGAAGCATTCAGGATCATTTAGCAGCTTTTTCAGTCAAAATGACAACTTGTGCTGCTTTGGGTTGCTATAAAATTCTGTAAAAGTAAAAAAAAAGTTGATGTAAACCTCTTGTTTACCAAAATTTGACAAACAAAATCCCAAAAAGACCCAAAAAAAATCTGTGGCCGCAGGGGGCGACAGGTCCAACTCTGCTATTTTGTAGACAGCATGAAGAAGAGAATAAGAGCTCCGTGGATGTAAATACAGGCAACTAGGAGCCACTGCTGCTCATTAATGCCGACCCTAGTTGAGCTGAATCTGTCTCCTGCAAAGAACCGGCGTTCTTCTCAGAAATGGTTCAAGGTATGGTTTAATTATTCGGATATCTCTTCTCTTCTTCATGCCATCTACGAAACAGCAGAGTTGGAACTGTTGCTTCTAATAAGGTCATTTCAAAGGTTTTAGGCCACATTTGTAAAAACAGTGGAGGATCCCTTTAAACGTGTTTGATGATCATACTTGTGAAGCCTACATCCAGCTACTTCCATCTTAACCGCCTTCGTCCCTCCCTCCCTTTGCACACTGCTGCTTTACTGGTTCCCTCTCTCGTCATTTCCCGACATGATTATTACAGTCATTTCCTTCTGTTTGTCCTCCTCCATCAATCCTCCACAAACTTTTAACTGGTTTAAAAATCTGCTGCTCGCATTATCACCGGGACTTCATCCGTCTCTCATATCTGATTCCCCATTATTTACAGCATCCAATCAAAATATTATTGAACCTTCATATATTTCTTTCTCTCACTCCATTCTTCTACATTTCACCTCAGTTTTACTAAAGATTAATCTCAATATCAACATTTGAATCAACTCCCTCTGACCTCCAACACTTGGACATCCTTGTTTGAAACATATTAATTCAGGGTTTTTCACATGCCTTTCTGATTTATTTTTTTCCTTGAGCGAGAAAAAAGAATCAGAATCAGAATCAACTTTATTGACCAAGAGTGTATGAATACACACGAGGAATTTGTCTTGTTGACCTGAGCTTTAAATAAATTATAGGAGAGAATGAATATATATATTTTTATTCACATGTCTTTTTCTTTTTATTGGACAAAAAGTTGCATCTATGTTAATCCTGAAGTAGTAGCAACCCCAGGAATAAGGTGAATAACCAGTCTGTTTATGTGTATGATGTACAAATAGATTTATGTACACAATTACAGACATGCACGTATGATCTGATCATAGAAGTCCTCACTCAGCGGTGTTTGTCTATCACCTATGTTCAGTCTTCAGTGATCTTATTTCCCAAAACTTCTGCTTTGATCAAACGCATACTTAGAAAATAAAAAAAAACACTAAAAGGAATTCCATTAACTCCTCTAAGAAGTGCAAATTGCTCATAGTTTCACTGTATTGCATTGAGTTTGAAACCCATCAAAAGCTAATTTTTTGTCACTTTTGCTATTTCTTTTTTTCCATAATTGATTTTGGTTGATTGGGACTAATTATTATTGTGGAACAGATCATTAAAATTCACACCTGTGTTCAGAGAAGGACTATCAAAGTACGTACAGTTCTCCTGCATGTAGGCGAGTCATCATGTTGCTTTTTATAGTTCCACATTTGCCAAGAAATACTGTGCACGCACGCATGAAATAATGAATAATGGCACCGTATTTAGCGTACACGCAAATGCATAGTGTGGGTGTCCATACAGCATATGTATACCCGTACACACACGATTACCTTCCTCTCCATTAAAACTTCATTATCAATGAATCCTTGTTTTTATCAGTGTGAGAGTAGGCTTGGCATTGGCTTTGTTTACTCAGATACTAAAGATCAATCTGTTTGTCTGATGGTGAAGCGGAGCTGAGAGTCCACCCATCTACAGCCTGGATTGAAGATACTCACAGATACTTGTTCTGATTTTGCAGTTGATGGGAAACCATTTGCAAACGTTTAAGCCAAAATTTAGATTAAAATTAGTTTCAAGCAATGTGATATAAATACGATGTAGAGAAACCGAGTGGGATAAAGAAAGCAGGCGTTCACACAGACTGCTGATGAATAGATGATGACTTGAAGAGGGGGAGTTAGATGACACACCCACAGATGATGGATCGTAATTGAGTGAAGAGCTTTTCTAAACCTCATTAAACAGAAACGCCTCCCGCAGATGTACAGAACTGGGGGGTATCTCCGGCTTCCTCCAACACACTCGCGCACGCACACACACACAATCACACATAGACACACTAGTGTAGGATGTGTTACTGGAGCTATTGGGTATATTAAACAATGAGCCTCACAATGTGGACATCGACATGACTTTACGTAGTCTACTTACCTTGTCCTCTCTAAACACACTCCAGCTGTTACATAATACTAAATAAAAGTAGCCGAGGGTATCATGATGTGCATTTAACACAGGAGGCCTTTCTAAAGGCTTAAACCATGTCACAGTTTGCAAACAGAGGAAAATGACATTGTCTAAACTTTAATTTAAAATGTCTGTGAAGGTCCTTAGTCAACTGGAATTAAAGTTTTGCTGCCCCCCCCGCCAGTACTAGATAGATAGCCTTTTATATAGTAACACTTATCACTACAGAATAGTAGACACAAAGCTCTTTACACCTTTAGTCACGTACACACGCTCACTCATACCATTGGTGATATTGTTCTTTAGACGGTTTGAATTCTCTGAGTTAACATGGGTTTTCTTCTGTAATTTGTTATTTGAAGTGTTTACATTGAACAAGCAATTACATCTGTAATTGCGTTTGCCCTTTGGTTAGGGTGTTTCCCGTCTTGTAGAATCTAGATACAAGAAATGATTTTCCCTTCCTTTGAGAACAGTGGGCAGCTACTGTAGAACCCAGGGAGCAGTTTGGCATTAAGGGCTTTGCTTAAGTCCACAGCCAATTTGAATGTGCGACCCTCCAGTTACGAGTCCTCTTCTTTAACCAACGGGCCACCACTTCCCTTGATATGTTATGAGTAGAGATGAGATAATTTATTAATCCTTGAGGAAATTCAGTCAGCTTTTCTCACTTAGACCAGGTGTAAAAAGAATTCATGTAAGGCTTATTAAATGAATAATAAATTCCAAATGTTCAAATGGCAAGGTAACATTATTATATTATTTTATTTTTCACATTCTTTGGTTTAACAGAACACATAAAAGTTATTATAGCAAACTGAATTCAGCAAGATTATCATTTTTTTTTCTTTTTTAAACGGCTGTCAGGTAAACATGCAGTGACATCAGATAAGGAAATAAATAGAATCCAATAAAAGCTGATTAAGAGACAAGATGAAAAGTCAAAAACGACAATCAGAAGAAATGAGAAAAACGACTGAAATAAGTGAAAAATAAAATAAAGTCTTAACACTCCACCTCTGTGCTCCAACACATAGGAAGCAGAATGAGTGGGTGGAAACCTTATGGTATACATTGTGAAGCTGGGGACCTCAGGACTTTAAACCTGCAGTGACGGATATGTTTAAAAGTTACATGTCAGGCTCTTAACCTCAGGGATTGAGGCATTTTGTACATGTATAGTACAGTATACGCTCGTGTGAACCGAGATGATCTGTTGGGATTTAATACCTACCTTTGATTATGGTTCCTCACATCATAGTGAGCACATGACACGTTGGGTTATCCCCCACATTTGTGTTTATTAGATGTTTAAATGTAATTGTGATCCTGCTTAGAGACAAGTGACATTGGGATACAGGTCAGTGTGGGAGGTGAACGCTATAAAATTCACTGGCTCATTATTTTGTTTTGACTCCTCTCTTTAAGCTGTTATATTTGCTTCTCAATTCCATTTCCTGGTTCCTTATTTTTGATTCACAAGTCTAATTGTGCACTTGTGTTTTTTGAAAGTTGTACATTTTGGCTGATTTGGGACTTCATACAGCTAACCCTTACATTATTGATACCTGTTAACTTACTGGACTTGGCAGCACCTGCTTACATCCGGAGTCCAGAATAAAAACCTCTGAAAAGATTCCCGTCAGATTCCATATTTCCAGAAAAGGATTCCAGTTCCAGAAACTGAAGCAAAAGTTGAAACTTATTACGGGAAATTCTGATCACCATACATCGTGACCAAAAGCCCAAAATGAAAATGCTGGAGGCACAAAAACATATTTGACAACTTGAATGAAGGCAAACAAATGTGAATCTAAGCAGAAAAGACGCCTTATGGGAGGCTGTCTGTGTGAGGAAAACAAAATGAAGTCTACAAAAGATGGACAGATAAAAGAAAACAAAGGAAAAATATATTTCAGAAAAAAAGTCTTATCTTGTTTTAATTTTGACTCGAGCAGGAAAAAAAAAACTGTCCTCTCCTTATTTCGTTCTGCCTGCGTCTTCTCCTCAAAAAACAACTACAGCCATCTGTGAGTAAAGCTGGGACTGTTGAAACCTGCCTGTAAAACCTCCTGTAAATGCATAAAACAGCCTAAAACATTGCATATACTAATTTGATTTATTTGGATCTCCTCCACCCAATAATTTGCGTGTCCTGATAGAGACGTTCATTAACCAAGTCGTGTTATTTTCAATTTTTTAACAAGTGTATATCTCGTTGCGCAGGGTTAGCGGGTTGATGCAACATGTTGGTGCTCGTTTTAACAAACGCAAACCTTTAGTAAATCAGCCCCAATGTAATGTATTTTCTGATAATGTTACTGGATGCTCTGCACCTTGGTTAAGTAAAATTATTTTTGTTAAAATGATCATTACATGTAAACACTTGGATGTCATGATTGATGGAGCAGCTTTCTCTAATTTGTTATATTTAGAATGAGTGTACATGGCTCCAGGTCTAAAAAGAGTTTGACACTCTTGTTCTACGTCATGCTGATCTCAGTAATTATAGTACTTTGATTATCTTTCAGGGATGTAACAATTAATCGTAAGGCAGTTAAAAATCGATTCATAGGTATCACGATTGACATCGATACTTTGAAAATTGACTCGCAGTACTTTTTTACATATTTATCCCTTCTCTTGTCCAGCAGTGCACCGGCGGGCAGAATCTGCTACTACTTTCTTTCTGGCCGCCTTCTACTCTTACATGTTAATGAATGATTTATTGCCCCTTTAGCACCGAAAGAATATCTGTAATATTACGTGAATTTTTGTAAAACTCACGTTTTTCTATTAGCTCTGTCAGCTAGCACAGATCATCTCTTCTTCACTGCACAGAATATCTGCATGGCAACCGGCCACTGGGTTACCAGCGCCCTCTGCTGGTCCAAACAAATATCTAACATAAATCAGTGCAATGACGGGTTTTTTTTTTTTTTTAAAGTCCAATTGTTAAGGCACAAAATACATTTTCAGTTGCACTTTTAAAAAGAAAAAGAACTATTTTGCAGTTTCGTATTGTTTACTATAGAACCAGAATTTTAATTAATAAGCTTCTTCTTCATTTGTATTATTCCTTTATTTATTTCAAGATTTATTTTTAGTTAAATTGCATTGATTTGAATAGTTTATCAAGGGATTGTTTTGACAATAAAAAACTAAAGGAAGATAATACAGTATTTTCTAGTTTTTTTCCCAAAAAAATAAAGGAATATTTTTCAGTCATCATTTGACTACAGTCCCATTTTGTAAAATAAATCGTGAAAAAATCGTATCGTGAACCCAGTATCGTGAATCGAATCGTATCGGGAGTTGAATCGTTACATCTCTATTGTCTTTTAATAAACACAGAATTCTCTCTAGAGGTTTTGGATCTGGCAGCGTTGGCTGTTAGCTTCAGGAACAAACCTCTGCCTGTGACAGTTTCTATTGGATGCTAGTTCAGTGTTAGTGCTGTTAGATGAGCTGCCAATCAAACAAAAAAGATGCACCGCTGCTGTGTGGCTAAAGATTTCTGATCCAGATCCAAAGATTGGTTTTAAACCAGATGAATGCACTCTTTGCTATATGAACATTTCATTGCTTTAACTGTTAAGTATCACTCTCACAGGGCAGATGCTGGTCTGTTGTACCTCATCAGTGTCAGGGGTTTGGGGTAGGGTTAAGACCAAGTTACAGAGATGGAAACCACAGGCAGGAGTAGCTCTTATGAAACCGATCCGTTTTTATTTTTTCTTCCAAACTCAAAACAACAAAGTACAGTACGACAAAAATACAAACGGACATAGAACGAGAATCTGTGGACATACGGAACAAGGGAAAACACAAGCAGACATGGCCCACTGGGGTTTGGAACCTGATCTGTCTAACTTAGACCATTACAATTGGGATGATCGAGCCCATTGTGACACTGAGCTGCTCCTGACCCCCCAAACCTCCACGGTTTAAAGCTGGCTGTCACGATCAAATGCGTTGATTTCTCTGCAGATTTATGATGAATAGGAAACGCTGACGTCGGCGCCCACGCAGTCTCCCAGCGGCTGCTTTCACACGTCTTAAAAAAAAAAAAAAAGGCAACAACTGACCTTTTGCATCTGTAGTAACACAAAGCAATCTGATCTGTATGAAGGGATTATTAATTAGTACTCAGTCATGTTGACTTGACATCAAGAATTTTTTCCCATATAAAAAAAAAAACTAATTTGCATCTAGACAGAAAAACCTCTTTAATGTGCGCATGTGTGTACCTACTTTTTTATGAGGATGTAATTTTCATTCAAAAACTGCCTCATTTGGCTCCATTATCAGGTCTTTGGTTTTGTTATTGTGATGTAACAGTAGGTTTTATGTGGGGGGAAGGGGGAAAAACCTCACAAACCTTCTTAATCATCCATATATGTGCAAAAAGCTCCTTTAGAGTCCTTTATTAAACAGGCAGTGTGGCTACATGTGAATAGGTTTAATGTGACGGTGACATGACACTGAAATGTTAATGTGAGAATCTCTTTGATTGTAAACACTAGGATTTAATGTTGCGGGAGAAAGGGAGGATTAAATGGTTAAAAAACACTAGCCCTGGTATTATACAAGCCTGGTCATTTCTTGTTCTCTATTGTAGTAAAATAATGGGTGTTGAACAAAAGGCCTATATGGGCCAAGCCGTATCTTGACTGTCCAAGGAGGAAATTACTGTAGTTCAACTTCTGCAGCTTCCTCACGTCACTGGTGCTGGAGGGCAGAAATCACTGCTGCATCCTTGATAATCCCAGTGAAACCCTCTGATTACGGGATTACTCCCTGAAACTAATTTCAAAGACGGGGATGCATGAGAGCAGAGGTCGAAGGGGAAGGATGTCAAACCGCTGATGAGCATAGACAGATGTGGCGCGTTTGAAAAAAGCTGCAGATTTTCACCCGTCACTAAGGATGCTGTGATGGATTAGGAGCTGACCCTGATTGGCTGATATTGATCAGAAAAGATGTAGCAAATGTCATAATAGTTGATTGATGTCTGAAAAACACCAGTAAAACCACAGCGTTACTGGTGACTTACAGTAGCTGGAGAATGCTTCATTATCCTTTCAGACATGAATTGTAGGATAGAGTTACACATGTACTGTAAAGATATGACCTGTCATTTTACTACCTTAGGTTTAGAGACAAGTAAGGGCTGACTGACTTTGAACAGTATTTTAACTTCTGTGTTTTTGTTAAACTTGAAAATAAGGCTGCAACGATTAGTCGAAAAATTATTCGATGCAGATTTTTTAGCGTCAACGTGTCCTTTAATCTTGTAAACAAAGGATAAAAACCGGTTCGCGGCCACTTTCTGGTGCAGGTCTTTACATGAACTGCGGGGGGCAGTACCACTCCCACCTGACTGTTTAAATGCTGGAAATTGGAAAATACAAGCGAGGAAGAGTGGCGGACCAAACTGTTGAAAAACCCCGAAAGCTTTGACCTAAAGTATCTAAAGTGTTGGAACATTTCAGCGAAGATAAAATGGCGAAACAAGTTAGATGTAAACCATGTGAGGTACAAATGGCTTTCCATGGTAGCACTACAGTGATGCACGAGCTCCTTAAGCACAAGCACTTCACAGCCGGTGTTCCATGTTCTTCATGTCCAGCGGAAAGGTGCGATCATTAGTCACGTTAATATCGCAAGAATCTTTAATTTTAATCACATGCAGATTTGTTTGTTAGCCAACAAACTATGATTGAAATAGTTATCACATTTGTTTTATGCTTATCCGTCAGAAAACTACAGAAGAAGCTAGCTAAGTTAACAAATGCTAGTTCAGTTACGTTTATTCATAATTTACTTCACGAAATCTGCTAAAATACCTTGTTTTCTGCTTAGGCTAGCATTAATAATACCAGTAAAATGCTTTCATCTACTATCAAATGTGTAATTTTATGTAATATTGATAAATTATTAGATTTTTTAACTTGTAGCCTAGGAAATCTGATCATTTGTAATAGGTATTTTATTGACATAAACGTATATAATCTTTAAATTGTGAACTAACATACATCTTTTTTTAGGCCGGGCTGCCGGACTCAAAACGCCACTTAGTTTGTTGTTGTTGTTGTGTACACTAGTTAAAATTTCTACTCCTCTGTTATTGGTGAACGGATCAGGCTTTAATTTGGTAGGTATAATCTATGGATGTGTACGCATTGATGCTCAGAGCCCGATTTTTGATTTGGGGCCACGCAGTGACTTCCTAAAAGCCTCGGAGGATGTTATTTCTTCAAGGCATCATCTTATTCATCTCACTTTGGTCTGATTTAGAGAAAATCAGCAGACGGACTGATCATTAGGTTAAAAAAGTAGGCCTCAAAAGGTCTACACAAACTCATTTTAACTCATCTATTTTTGGTAAAGTGTCCCTGTCATAGCATCCAATCCAGAATACATCATTATAATGCCATTTGAAATCAAACTGGCATAATTGTGACAATGAGTTTAATTCCCATGATTTATGATGCCGACCAACAAACCCATTGTGACTGAAACTAGTTCAGTTAAAAAAGAGGCTGCGTTGTGGTAGAGTCACAAATGGCTATCAAATCAAACTGATGCTGTAACTTTGTATCAATGCCCTGCGGAAGTGTTCCTCTGCAGCGTCTGACCTTTGATGCTCTAATTAAAGTGGTCAGAGGAATAAATAATCAGATATGCTTGGCCTGCTCATGGAGAGCGGCTTTATTCCTGCTGGCTGAACACGAATGGAGTTTTAACATTATGTGAAAAGCTGGAGTCGCTCTATGGTGAACTGTTGAGAATGCATTCTTCTTCAGTTGTGGAATGAACACTCCTTCACTTACAATAATATTTTAATTTGTTTTTCACTTAAATTGTCTCATTTGTCTCTCAATAAGATCTGAATAAATTTTAAATATTGTTACCGGTAATCAGATTGTATTTAAACATGTTTAAATAAAGTTTTCCTACATTAAAGGCCCCATGTTATGCTAAATCGACTTTTCTGTGCTTTAAACATGATAAAAGTGCTATTTGGGCTTTATACACATTAAAGTGTTTTTTTTTCATTGATTCCCTCAATCGTTATAGGGTGATTTGCTCCTTTCTTACTGCAGGGTGAGCCCAAACACCTCGCTCCAATTTGATGATGCGTTCCCACTTTGATGACGAATTTGACACGGCACTGAGCTGGAAAAGCCCCGCCTCCAGGAACCTCTCTGCCGTGATTGACCTGTAAACAGACACGCCCACGAAGGTGAGCATGTCAGCGTCCTTCGCGCAGTGCTATGTATGTATTTTCTACAGTCTATGTATGTACCGGCCCCGCCCCCACGCTCTGTCTCGTGTTTATAAAGCAGCATGAGCTCGGCTATGAGTGGGTGTGAGGAGGGCGGGACGTCCTCTGGCCTTACGTCACCGTGCGGGGAGGAGGAAGTCAGTGTCCCGTCTATAGACACGCCCACTCATGAATATGCTTAAGTAGGACGCCAATCAGCCTGTTTGTGCAAAGTTGCTCAGAAAGTGACTTTTCAGAGGCTAAAACTTAGGAAGTTTGGGAAAATAAACCTCAAATACTATGTTTTTGGGGTTCTTAGAATAAATGGAAATGGGTAAAAAATAGCACGATATGGGACCTTTAAACAAGTTAGGATGTAAAAATATATTCATACATACACATGGTGGCCACTTTATTGGGTACGCCTAGCTAATAGTGAGTTTGCTAGCTTCTTATCGTCATTCTTCATGGAAAAGATTCAACAAGATAATGTAAACCTTCCTCAGAGATTTTGGTTCATGTCTTCATCTGACATGCAGCTGTGTTAGCTACACATCATGGATGACAACATGCAAATATCTCAATGATAGATCAGGATGTGAATCTACAACAATATATCTGTTTTCAACTGGATCTTCAGCCCTGCTGAAAACCATAAAATCACCTTAACACCCACCTACCCATGGAAACCACCAAAATGAAGCAATGTGTCAGAAGAACTGAGGACGAATCGCTCGCTTTGCCAGTTCTCCTCAATAGAAGGCATTATTAATGCCTGCAAAATGTAGATGTGAGCAATGGGGTGCCATCACTGCTTTTTCAAGGCTGTAATAACTTTTAGCTAAGGCAAAGTGAATTATAGTCCATCAGATTCGTACTTCATAGGGAAATCAATTCTTTTCTCATTGGGATAAAAGCACAATGAAAATAGGAGAGCACTGTGATCAATAGCTGTCTAAGAAATCTTTAAAAACAAGATTTTTGGCCTGACACCTTCAACAATGTGGGCGCATCTGGCAGGATTTGGAGTTAAAAGTTTTTTTTTTTTTTTTTCTTTGATTCAGAAAAACAAGCATTGGGTTGAAAGTATTTTTCCTCTTTTAAATAGATTTGTCACAGTTTACCAAGAGTCTTGAGAAAGACTTAGTGTGATGTGGTATTATAAGAAAAGTGATGAACTGATTTACCAGGGTAGCATCTAAAACATAGAGGACAAGGCTGTCTAGGACTAGACTTGGACGCCCCTGATAGAATAAAAGTTGGTGATGCTTGTCCTCATAGAGAGAAGTTACAGCACAAAATTTGACCTGTGTTTTTACCCGTTGTATTGTCATGATGTGTTTTATACGTGCATCAGTTGTAAATAAAGCCACTTGCTGCCACTTTAATGTTTGTGTAACTTTGTGTTGGTAAAGGTTGAAAATACGTTCTCTCACCGTATGCAGTAAATCGTCTCAGTGTTTAAAGGGTGTTAATAACAGGGACCTGCTGAGTGAAAGTGTTGATATCACTATATTCTCCGTTCGGGGTATTCTTGGCTTTTTTTAATGTTTTATTTATAGAGGACAAATGGATTTGTTTAAAGGAACTTTTAAAGAAAGAAAAGCTCAGGAATGAGCATGTTCCTGTTTGTATTGACGGGATGGGCAACAGATTTGCACAGTTGGATTTGGTTTATTGTCGGAAAGCAAAAAACTCAAACTGAGGTTCTCTAAAACAGGCACCCTAATTAATTACAGCTCTGTGGAGACCCTGTATTTGGGATCGCTGTGACGTTCTAAAGTGTGCACTGTGCAGTGTCCTCTTTTACGTCTTTGCAACATCACGGACACAGATTGCAGGTGCTCCTGCTGCTGCTGCCTTAGAGTGCTGGGCGTCTTTGTCCACACAAGGTGCCCATAATTCAGATGATGAGTCATATGTCTGTGGCAGATGAACTGAATACAAAGCAGCTCTGCTTGCGCCACGGTGCAGAAACTAGCCCGTCTGACCTTGAGAGAGGTATCGAAGCTGTGCAGAAGGAATAGATTAAAAGCCGAGTGATTTACCTCTACCTGAGTGATCACTGCAGAAAGAGAGCGGATGCATATAATCACAGCCAATGAACATTGCACTTTTTCAGGGTGTCAAGCATTCAAATCTGCATATTTTAAATGGCACAGGAGAAATATGGATAAGCAGGTAAAGAAAATGCACAAAAACCCTTTAACTAGTTACTGAATTAGATAAAAAGGGAATCAGTTGGCAACAAGACTGTCGGCACAGTCACAGCTAAAGTTTCTAAAAAAAACATTTAATCATGAAGTAATAAAATAATTGGTTGTAAATCCTTTCACTCAAAGTCCAATGAAGATTTATAGACTATTTTGATGATTTGAGAGCTTTTTTTTTTTTCCACCACTCTGCTGTAACTTCCCCTTGATGGTGCCCCTAAATGCCAAAACGGTTGCAGAAAAGAATTCCCAAAGACGACACTCTGACCTCTTACAAAACCTTCCAGCTTCTGAAAAGCTCTCAATATTGTTTTTAAAAGAAGTTTATTGGCTCTGTTTCTCTTTTGACCTTAAAAAAGTAGTTATCTTCTAGTTGTCTTCTTTTGTATTGCACCTCCTGTCTTGTCTGCGTGTAAGTGCAGAGTGCATGTGTTCATCTCTCCTTCTTTGCTGTACCAGGTGAATCTCATTCTCCTAATTACCTTCCCTGTACTATGTAAGGAGTGCATGCTCAGAGTATGTTGGTTGTCTTTGATGGCGCTCTCCTTGTTCTCCCATTTTTTTTTTACTTGTGTTTTTTTTTAGTTTGAAATAAACTTTCACACCTCACATCCCTGACATCTTCAAGTTTGCTTAAACAGTATGTCACCTGAAAAGACGCCGTAGAAATTATGTCGTTTGGAAGGAATATTTAATGGATTCTGGCATTCTGCACAAACTGTTAATATAAAGAGTGAAAATGCGGAGGAGATGTTTTTTGGTTTCAAAAACATAATTTATTGCAGTTCTCATAAAAAGCTGCATATCAAATGTCAATGCGGCAGTACCAAACCTTTTGATGGAAGCTAAATCAAGTACTTGGTCATAATGATTATCAGAATTGTTTATCGGATCAGTTAGAAATCAGTCATGCATTACTATTTCTGTCCATTATTTGTATGACACTGTAATGTAACTATCAGCTGCAGTGCTTTGGTCCAACATGGACATTAAATCCCTGCAGTGTTGGGTTTAATCTGCATGAAAACATCTGATTACAGTCTCCTTTCTGTTTCCGATGACAGCCTCATCATCTCATAATGTGGGAAATGTCTAGATGCAAGATGCAACCTTGGCGGCTTATTTCTCGCCTCTGACAGACTTCCTCTCCATGGCAACTGCTTTTCCTTCGTTGCTTGTTAGCTGCCTTGTGCTCGTCGATGTTCTGTTAATGGAAGGTCACCATATTGTTACTTAACCCATTCAACCCCATCATTCAGAGCAGTGTCTCTCTCACAGCTTTGACCCGCAACTAAACTTTAAAGTGGTTTTTGCTGAACACGTGATCATGTGACAAGCTGCACGATGCTTTGTTACCATGGCGACACCTGAAAGACCTAGCTAAAGCTTCCTATTTTGTCATATAAGGGTGACATTCAAAGCAAGCAAGAGTTTTTCTGTGAAGACATTTTTATATCGTAGATAATTTATTTTCTGTAAAGAATGTGCTGAATTGTATGAGTTAATGTATACATTTACAAAATTACACATTCTACTTAACAAAAGGGATTATCTATATTTATTCATCATATCTTAAGATCATAATTTTATTTTTTAGAAACAAACTACACACTACAGACACTGTGCTATATAAAGCAGGTCCCAAACATAGATAACTGATAATACCGTATGTAGAAGCACTTCAGTTATGAAATCCCCCAATAATTATTAAATATAAATGTCTGTATATTTATGGGTATTATGATAAATCACCTTATAATTAAAGAGTATCATAACTTTACTGGTTTTAATTTATTATTTTTTCAATCAACAAGTTTGTTAGATTAAATATGTTCAAATAATTGTTTGGATAGTTTGAAATAAATGGTAAAAGATGTTTTTCCTTATTACCACAAGTGGAATTAATGCACTGCAAAGGCTTACATTACAGTACATTTTTGGGGACTTTGAGGTTTTTTTTACGCGTAACATTACTCATACTTGAGTACAATCTCTACACCTTGTAATCTACTTTGCTACTTTTAAAATCATACGACATGTGGAATACATCCACAGTCCGATCGATAACAACATCAGGAAACAACACAGCGGCTTTTCATTCTTTGAACACACAGAATTCCAGCTTTTTATCTATTTCTTTACAAAACAAATAGCGTTTGTATAATATTGCTACGTTTTATTGTTAGCCTGAGAAATGTGATAGAAAGCTACATGTTTTATGCAGGCAACCAGGGTTGAATGCCTGCTACTCTGAGTAGTTTTTTAAAAGTATTTTTAATGCTAGTACTTTTACTTGTAATTTAGTTAAATTTAAGCAAGGTAACATGACATATTTCAATACAAATTTGTTTTCCATCTCTGCTTATGACATCAAGATATGTTATGGTATAATTACAATATCATTAAATAAATATTAATAAATTAATAAATGCAAACGCATCTATGCAAAACAGATAAATTAGTTGGGGGAAATCAATAGTTAAAGCTACATATAGGTCACATAAGGCTTGGTATTTAATAATGATATTTTAAGTGATGATAGCTTTTGTTCTTGATAAAGAAACAAGTCTACTTTCGAGATGAAGGTGAAGAACCAATGAAAACGTCTTGATCAAGCATTATACTGTAAATCTTGATTCTCAAATTTATTGTGTGTGTATTAATACTATACCATGAATAGTTTTTCAGTAACTGGTTCATTTCTAGCAGCTTGCAGAGATGGTTCAGGTCAGGACACGATGTGGTTCCCCTTAGGCTCGCACCACTCCACCAATGATGCATCATGCAGCTGGTAGGTTACCTAATCCTGCCTGGAGGCTTTAAGCAGGGCAGCACTGGCCCTGCTCACAGCCTTCAGTGGAAATCACTTGTAAGTTACCCAGTCTTCATGTGGAGGCTGCAGGCTTATCTGCAAACTGCAGGAATGCAACCATTTCAGATCCGTGACTCATTCAAAGCTGCGCAGCTCCTTTCCTGCGTCACCTTTTCAGTGTCTGTGCTGTTGGACTCATTCAGCGTATTATGCTCCCAGATGCACTGGAGGCAGTTACCAGAGTTCTGCAGCTCTGAAGGTTTTTCTAATTTAAGACACATTAGACACGCTCCTCTGCAGTCAGCAATGTGCGCTTCACTGCAAGTGGGAACGCGGCTTTGAAAGTGCACGCAGCAGCACTCGATGACGTGTGCAGTCAGCGCCGCTCCATCGTGTTTGAAGTGCATGGTTGTTCATGAGCAGAGCTCTTAGGGAAACACAGAGGTGCACTCGGGTTAGAGGGCAGGGTTGCACACAGTGCACATCTGTGCAAAAATCAACAACCCCGATTCACATTCCATCAGTCTGAGTCTGATTGGTAACCATTTATTCCCATGTTGGCTCACAGTTTAGCAGGCTAGAGAGTATTGATTCGACACTTCAATGAACACATGAAAAATTCAGCTGTGCCTCTTCATAATAATACCAAAGACTCATGTGATTGTCTACAGCCAATCAGAAGAGATCCTACTTTAGTCTGTAGATGAAAAAAAAGCTATAGCGTCAACACCTAAAGGATTTGTAATAATTTATGTTATTAACTTAAAATGTGGGAGGTATTTGATAGTTCCTGTATTAATAAGGGATAAGGATGTTAACCATTCACTCTAGATGACTGCTGTTTTTAATAGAACAGGATATCCTTTGAATTAATTATTGGCAATATCTCACGATCATTAAACTTCAAAAGATTTCTCATCGTGGGGACCAAGTTGTTTTATTTTTGGGCCGGGGTGGGTGAGGAAGAGAGTGTGGGGCATGGTTTTATGCACAGAAATATACAGGTGAAAGCCCAGTGATAACAGCTCTAATTCAGCTACCATTTTACCAGAGGCTAACTGCACACAGTAGCTAGCTTCTGCCTATGTAAATAAAACCGTAAAATATATCAAATTAAAGAATCCTTCTGTGAAATTTAGTAGACTTGGTAAATATAAAATAAAAATGAAGATTTAAAAAAGGAAATCCTAAAAGTTTGATGATAAAATATAATTTAAAGAAAATACTCAACAGTTTTGTTTTTATATATATATTGCACTACATGCAGTGTCAACCTCAGACTACAAATGCAGAATGCCTGGATTTTTGAAAAGAAAAAAAAGAAATTTAAAAATTCTTTAAAAAAAAAAAAAAAATTGGCGGATATACAGATACTGAAGTCAATTGATATGACATTTTATGACAAATATTGGCCGACAATATCAGTAGGACAATAATATCGCCCATTCCTAATTTAAAAACAGAACAATTCAATCATTTGACCTGCAGTATATGAATATAACGTAATGATTATAAAGCATTTAGGGGCTGATGAAGTTCGTCAGACAGATTATGGCTCTCGTTGGGAGCAGCATCAGTGGCTCCTTGCTGCTCACCATCAAATGCCAAAAAGCCCTGTAACAGACTAACACGCCACATGGTGTGTGTGGACTGAGGAGACAAATGATTTAATCAAAGTCATTTTGAAATCCATCTCATATGAAAGAAGCAGCCGTAAAAGACCACATTTTAAGGCTTTCTGTCTCTCTTTGTGTTATGTAATCCTTTCCCCTGTTAGTGTTGAACACATTATTTCTACACATAGAGAAATGTGGTCCAAAAAAAGAAAAAAGTGATCCTGGTAATAGCTGAAGGATGTCTGAGATCGCAGGAATATCTCTCCTGAGAGGAACACTCGGATGGAGCCTAGCATGCTCCCACGGATCTCCACTTTCACCTCATCCTGGCTCAAAAAGGCCTCAATATTTAGAATAATGAAGCCCGCTTTGTTGGTTTGGCAGCAGGACGACTGACACCATCGACTGTCAGTCACTTGCCTCTTCGTTGTCATGGAAACAACAGTGTTGCTTCACTCTGGGTCTAAATCTGTGAAGAAGGAAGAGTGAAAAAAAACCTTTAGATTTGAACGATGGAGAGGAGGAGAGAAATAAAACAAAACATGGCTGTTCACATGAGTCATCTGCTAACACGCATACACTTAGAAAGCGAGCAGCTAAAACCCATCACAGCACTGCCAAACAAAGGCAAACACCAACTGAGGTGAGGGGGGGACGGTAATAACCCCCTAACTCACACCTCACAGCGCATATGGACTCAAGCATCTTTACCACTGAGGGTTGGAAGGATAACGAAACAGTCGCTGCACAGACTGGAAAAAATAAAGGAGGAGATGCTTCTCAGTTAAAGAGTGGTTATGAAGAGTAGGTGAAGTCCAAAACAGTAAAGTGTGTGGACATGTTGAGTTTTTACATAAATCCCATTCAAACCTGATTATACTAGTTGTATTGTCTTTAGAGAAATCCAACAAGTAATGACTTGTAAAACTAAGGAATGTATAGGATATTATAATATGTTATCTGGGATAACAAAATGATCATCACTAAAAAAGGCTTTATCAAAAAAAATTACATAAGACTTATTATCAACTGATGAACACCACAAAACGTAACATCTCTTGATATTGGTATTGTTTTTTCCACCAATATTTTCGCCTCATGTCTGCATTTGTTGTCTTGTGTTGACTACATGGAGTGCACTCTTTTCTTGACAAATATTAATGTTTTATCTTGCAATAAAATAAATCAATTGATTGCATTGCACCCTTGTGATCTTAACCATTCTTCCCTCAGCTAATGTATGGATCAGTTGAAGTGCAGTCCAGTCGGTGCTGGTTTGACTGGTAGACAGAGCTGTGCTTCATGCTGTCAATGGGGCTGATGCTTGATAGTGTAAACTGAGATTAAGGTTTCCGTATTTAATCCTTGTCCGCTCAGCATGACCTCACTGTAATGCACAAGCTGCAGGGAGCTGCCATTGGTTCGTGGTGCTGTCTGCCTCGGACTTTGAGCCAATCGAAACATCTCGGATCTGCATCCTCCCCCTCTGGAGGTGGAGGGGGGGAGCAGGGTTTACTATGAATGGAAACATGGAGGAGAGAATGATGGGGCTAAATACACCCAGATAGTGTTGAATAGATATAGTTTCATCAATTAAATCTGTCGCTCTTTTTTTAAGGCTTGTTATATATTTAAACTACAGGTACTTACCTTATCTCCATTAATATGTGGACATGCAGCATACCAGGGTCTCATTCTACATGAAGGTGTTTGCACACCCTCAACAGGAAGGAAATTATTTTATACATGAATTAAATACGCAACCCAAATGACAAAGACGGCTCAACTGAACTTATTGTATGGACCCTTTGCTAGTTGAAATGAGAGGTGATTTAGAACTTTTGAACACACACTTCAGGTCGATATGTTTGACAAACTTTGATGTTGTGAAATCAAGGAAGTTCTCCATCCATGTACTAAATGGTTTTATAAGGATAGCGTTATAACGTCCAAAGGAACTGGATGACTCGTAACTAGGAACTAACTTCTAACTTGATATGTGAATCTCCTAAAAGGTGATGCCCACATATAAATAGATATTATGTGTATTTGCTTCTATAAAATGATATAAATGACTCTAATAACATTTCTACTTACACAAATTAGTAACAGTTTTATTATTAAACTTCAGACCAATCATCATTTTAGTGATGACAGTTCTCCTTCAAAACCATCATTGACTCAGGGTAGTGGGGTCTGCTGATGCCTATTTCCTGCTCACATCGAGCATTAGGTGGGCACGGACGCCACTCTGTCACAAGGCCACATAGAGACGATCAACCATTTAGGCTAAATTCCAACAGGCAATTCAAAGATTCCACTTAAAATACAGGAAGCCAGTGAACACCTACGCAAGCACAGGAAGAACTCACAAACTACACAGAGAAATATCATTGGAAGGATTTATGCCCTGGAACTGACCCCACGGTGTAATCCCTACAACAAGGTGTGAACCTCCTCCTATGCAGGTTATAGTAGTTCTAGTAACCAGAGTCAGGGTTTCTGTTTGTGCTTCTAGGAACACTGTTGCTAATCTGTAGCCTATGTCAGCTTATCACCAATCTACAACAACAGCCAGTGGAAAAGAGAAAACTATTCCTTGCCAACTCCCTTGCTGATAAGACAAGAGCAGTGACACTTAGTTTTTATACTGCCTACATATATATATATATATATATATATATATATATATATATATATATATATATATATATATATATATATATATATATATATATATATATATATAGTCAATTTTTGTCTCTGGATTAGACTTAAGGCTGTGCGTAATGGAATAACTTTTAGTATTCATTCAATGCATGGCACAACTACGTGAATACGAGGTATCCAGATGTGTAAATGAAATGGGACTGCTTTGGGATAAACTTGTGGGACTGACAACAGCTGGAGTGCAGGAACGGAGAGAAAAGATGCAGGAGGAAAATGGTGCAGATGAGCTGATGGCATATCACTGCATCTGCAGGAGTCATTGAGTGGCAAAGCCTTGAAATGGAAAATGTAATGAGGATTCTAATAGAAGCAATTTAACTTCATGAGAGACAAAGGTTTACTTTAAATCAATGCCAGTTCAAGTCTTTCATGGTGGAGTTATTTTCCAAATATGATGACCTGCCGTATCAGAATTCCTTTATTAATCCCAGGGGGAAATTGCTTTGTATCAAACAGAGGTGCAAAGGGTAAGCCAAAGAAAAGTGCTGAAATATGTTTTGCATGAGGAAAACTGTCAATTCATGGAAAGCAAAGAGAAAGACAATAGAACTCTGAGACAAAAATGTTCTTGTGTGAAATAGCTTTTGACATCACGAGCCATATTTAATGCAGCTTCAGAGTAAGGACCGTGTCATCACATACATGTACGCTTCAGTGAGGACTTTTAAAGATAAGCTGTGCTTGTGGAGAATGGAGATGCTGCGGCAAAACTTGCTACTCAGTATTCCATTTGCAGCTGATGTGGAACGTGCACCATCAAACCTCCATATAGAGCTCTTTGAGATCCAATGTAGTGACACACTCAAGGCAATGTAGGAGTCCGTGAGCACTGCACAGTTTTCATGTGTCATCCTCTATAAAATGCCCCAGCTGCGTTCCCATGCTGTGCAAATGCTCTGTTTGGCAGCACATAACTGTGTGAACAGCTGTTTTCTTTAACGACGACAAAACATCACACAGGAGTCAAAAACTCGTCTAATAGAAGTAGAAGTTCCGACTTTGAAACTCTGGCTTGTCAGTGTAAAGATGAGTCGTCAAAACTCCGGCAAACATTTTAAAAACATTGCTTGATCTGAATATTGAGTTTCTTTTCATCTGTTGCTACATCAACCCTTAACGATGGCGGTGGTGGGGTAATTATTCTTGGTCCTAAACTAAAACACTTGGCTGTGCTCATGATACTGGCTGCAAGAAATTCTCACTTACAGACAATCAATAGACTTAAATCCTCTTAATTAGGAACCACAGAGGTCCTTTTACCACATATTCAAAGAACTGATTTGTAGATAATGTCTCTCTGTGGCACTCATTCAACTGCAGCTCAGGCAGTAGAGTGACATTAAATGAAGTGTGTGCAGTGTACAATTGGCCCACTACATTCATTCAAATCAACAAAACTCAGTAGGGACTGAGTCTGGCACAGTTTGCAGAGAGATGTAATCCAAAATAGCATCAAACCATCTACACTACAGAGTGCATTTAATCTAAGATCATCTAAAGGAGAATAGTTGTTGGTTGAGGTTCTCTTACAGGTCTGAGTCCAAAGGCAGAACTTTGAACTTCTTAACTAAGAAGTTGGTTTAGACAAGAGAGTAATCGTCCTGCTGAGTTCTCCTTGAAGATTTGTAACCAATATAGCAGGAGTTTGCATACAAACATGATGACATGTGATGGCGAGCAGGTGTACAACTTAAAGGCGTTGCGGCAGGTAGTCAAAAATTGGGAATGGCAATTTGTTCTAAAGATCCAACGGGGCCGGCCTTTGAGCACGGATGCCGTAATTTGTGCCTGTGTTAGCGGACGAATGGAAACGCCATTAACTGGCCTGGACTGTGCTACAGTCGGCAACAATTCTGTTCACGGATGAGTCAAGGTTTTGACTTTCTCGTGGAAATGGGGGAACACGTATTTCGTGCAGAACGCAGCGGTGATCCAGAGAGATTGCTGGGATGGCCTGAGCATCATGGTTTGGGCTGGTATCACTTAAGTCCAGATAATTAATCTTATGTTCATCAATGACAACATCAATGGGCTTTGTTATCGAGATGAGATTGTACACCCTGTTATACTGCCGTTCAACAGGACTACAGGACAACACGCGTCCACATTCAGAAAGGGTTGCGACTAACATTGCCACACTTCCTTGGCCAGCAGCATTGTCTTCCATACAACATTTACTGAACATTATGTATCATTGTGTTTGCACCTGTGTCCCGTTGCCAAACACTGGTTGAACCCCAGAATGCTCTGAGAGACAAATAGCATGCGATTCCACAACAAGAAACCCATAATTTGATGGTTTTAATGTGTAGAAGATCAACAGTACTATGGCCACACCAGGTATTGACCATCACCTGATCCAGAACGCAAATATTCTTTTGTTTATTGTAAATAAACCCAAACACAATGCCACTATTAATTTCAAAGGATATTCTCACACTACTGGGGATAAATCTGACTGAAGAAAACAGAGTCATTGATCCCATTGGCATGTGTAAACAGTTTAATAGTAGTTATAGATTTAGCATGTTTTTGGTTCTAGGTTCTTTACAGATATTGAATGCACTGCAGTCTTTGTTTGTAAATGCACTTGATGTGTACAGTAGTCCCAGAGCAGTGTATTGTTGTTTTATTTGAATGTTCCCAAATTCCAGGCTGTGGGGAAAGTCCCTTATTGTTTAAATTTAAAGAATGGATCAGATTTGTCCCAATTAAATACTGTATGATACCTTCCCCTAATAAACCAGAACCTGAATCTGACACAACTGTACACAGAGTTCTATCTTTTTTATCTTATGAAGTATTACTAACGACACATTTAACCCACTCATTAGAAGCTCTCGCACTAGCAACACCTCAGTGGCAGGGTTACTTGCAACTCAAGGGAGAGCAACCGGCTGTTTGTTACCTTGGTTACCTGCATCTGGGGGTGGCCTAGTTGTCTTGGTGACTCACTTACAGCAAGCCTTCAGTCCTTCAACTGACCTCCCTCTTCCCCCCGTATTCTCCTCTTCCTCTTTTTTCCTTAACACACACACACACACACACACTGTCACTCACACATACAGTTGGGCACATGCTGGAATGTACTGTGCGTGTTCTATCATGTTAAATGCTTTTAACAGTAAAAATGGCTAAACAGGTTTCCTTTAGCTGAAAATAAACTTGCACTAATAATACTGTTCTGTTCTCTGATTGGACAGCTGAAACAGGGAAGTAATTCACTCAAAGTGTTTTTTTTACTGGGGAAAAAATCCCAGCTTAAGGATAATCAGCATTTAATGCAGTGATTCTCTACTGGTGGGTCGGGAGCAAAAAGTGGGTCGACAATGTGAAAAATGTGAAAAACATCCTGTACTTTTATTTTAAAGGGAATGTTTTTGTGCATCTAATAACTAATATTTAATCTAATATCTAACAACAGATATGTGCGTTTTTTTTCTCTGAACAGACATTTTTTGTAAAGTTGTATTGGGTTTCTGGATAATTATTTTCACCTAGAAATTATGATTTTGCAGCTTCTTTTGTGATTAACAGCTGTATTACGAATAATGTTTTATATCTAACTGCATCCTATTTCCATGCAACTGTTGTATTTTTTCAAACTAGTTGGCTTGTCATGGCTTGTCATGGCATGTCATGCAACAGCAGCGAAACCTTTTTTGTTTTCTATACGTGTGTATAATATAATTTATCAAGATTAAGATATGAAGATAAATCAATATATTAATTTAAGTCTTTTTGCCAAAGATGTTTATCCATTGTTGTCTCCCCACCTCACAGTAGCTGTGAGAAAGAAAAAGTAATTTCAGTAAGAATGTTATTTAATGTAAACAATACCAGCCCCATAGTTATTCTCACATCACGAGTATGTAAGTACAAAATAAAATAAACCTTTCCTTTTTCACTCTGGTCATGTACTGGTAGGTGAATGTAAGCTACATCTGCAGCCACAGCTTCCCTAAAGCAGTTGGACTTCCACATTCATTCATATACACATTAGTATAGTACTTTATTGTGGATGGTGCTGCTGGAGTTCAGCTGTAACACACATGATCATACGTGATAAACAAATCTGTGCATGTGCCATTTTAAAATCTCCTCAAACATTCTCAGCATCTCCATGCTGAAGCTTTGCTTAGCTTTAATGCCTTTAAACTTTTTTATGCCTTTAATGTCATAACATCTGCTGAAGTCTGTTTGGTCCCTTTTACTTTGTTCAATCCAACATGTTGATGCTGTGCAGTCACATTTCCTCATAAACCTGGATTCTGTTGCCTGTAAAAAGATAAACGCGATACACGACCTGCTTGACCTCCTCTGAGGATTACTGTAAGATGATTTCTCATCCTCAACCATTCAAAACTGTGCCGTCTCCCCTTTCCACAGCAACTGCCCCTGCTCTTTGGCTGCCGCTCTGGCAAGAGCAACTGCAGACAGCGTCCTGCTGGCTGACCTCGCTATCCACCACCTCATCAAGGCTGTGGAAGATGGAGCTGACCCGTTACCACGTGAGTCCCACAGGGAGCGAGCAGCACTCAAATTAGGTCTCTCTCTCACGTCATCACACAACCACACACACAAACACAGACCTCAAACCACCAGGGCTTTGCCCCACTTCTCTCCAGTAAAGCTGCAGTAGGTGGTGTTTGACCACTAGAGGGCACAAAGTAGGAAAGTAGACTTGAGCTGTAAGACGAGATAGTCCAACAGACGTGCAACACTTTGTATCAGGGCGATGCATCTACATTACCTGTTGGGCCTGATTTGTTCTCACCAAGTGTAATCTATAAGAGTGAAAGCAAACAGATGAGGTTTGTTTTCATGTTCTTCTTTGATCAGGGCTAAAACATGGCACATCTGCCCTCCTTTACAACGTTTTTTTGTTAGCTTCACTCAAGCACGAAACGTGTTGAATAAAGCATGATGTTCTGCAGAAGAGTCTTCCATCGTGTTTTGATTCTGATGATCATTCACTGAGGCTGAAACTGTTCTGCAACACGCAGCGTGTTGTGTAACATTCTATTGCGTCCAGTTTGAAGTTGCTTCATTGCACTCTGCTTTTGATTATTTATTTTTTTCTGCATAGGTGTAGTGAGAAGTTCTTGATGTCGAGTCCAATTTAGTGCGAGGGGAGGAGGTGTTTGAATTGCTCAGACTTTTTAAAACCAAACAGAAATAGGTCAGGAATAAGACAGGGCAGAACATAATGAAACTCATGGTAGGCCATGGTAACCTACACTCAGACCAGTTAACTCTCTTATAAACCAATCTAATAATATCAGACAAAAAGATCACTTTTTGCAGTTCTTTATAAAAAAAAAAATTCAACTTTTCATCGATGCAGTTTCAGAAATTCTCAATAATAATTCTTATTTATTAGACAATGTCTTCTAGTTTATGTATTCTTTTTTTTGAAAAACTTTTTTAAAAAGGTATCTTTGATTGTCCCATTAAATTTCACTGTAGCACCTAAAATAAATTGTCAAAACTGTAAAAAAATGTATTTGTTTTTTTTTACCACATATGGCTGACTTTGGTTCTAGACCCCAATAAATGCTTGTGTCCTTGTTATTATAAATAAAACAGTTATATTTAATGGCTGCAGAATAACAATCAAATATTAGCACATTACACGATGGATGACACATAAATTTAAATTGAACACATTAACCCGAAGTTGTCCAGGGAGCACTTTTTCTATGTTTTTGTTCTTAAGTGGGCCAGAATCAAAATAAATTCACATGTGGATTAGACTGATTGTGTGTGTTTGTGTGTGATAGAGATGGAGGCTGTGAAGATGGCCCGCTGCGTCTTTAACAGATTATATGACACATGCTGCCTCTGGCTGAAGGAGCTGCCATTCCGCCGCCGCCCGCAACCGTACTATGAAACCTCAATTCATGCCATTAAGAACATGCGCCGCAAGATGGAGGACAAACACATCATCATCCCCGACTTCAACACACTCTTCAACATCCAGGTACAAGCACCAGGAAATCCACAGACTTGATGAACATTTGAAACCCAAATATCACTGGAACTGATTTTCATGTGTTTTATTCTTCCAGGATCAGGAAGAACAGGCCTTCTTTGCGGTGTTTGATGGTCACGGCGGTGTAGATGCAGCCATTTATGCAGCCAACCACCTTCACGTTTACCTAGTACGGCAGGAATCCTTCAGTCAGGACCCGAGCGAGGCACTCTGCAGAGCGTTCAAACTCACAGATGAACGCTTTGTGAAGAAAGCCTCTCGAGAGGTAAACATGAAGAACCAATTTTATTTTTTGGCAGCTTTAAAGAAACATTATGGCCAGAAAAATCATTGGTGTTTTATACTGGACAATCTCAACAACATGGGGTTGAGACACAACCCATCCACCATCTATAATCCCATCATCTCTTCACTCTCCAGATGCCGTAAACTACCTGAGTCCACCAATAGGGACCCTTTAGTATACTAATGAGCCACACAATAGGTTAAACCTACTAATCAACACCACAGTATCAATCACAGACTCCCAACTAGTCAGTTTCAGTTCTGTAGAAACCACTTGGATGAAACATGAAACACCTTTAAGCAAAACTTTGTCCAGTTAATTCCACTATGATACCAGAAACTTATAATGAGTTGCATTGACAGCACCTCACATACATCTAATGTTGCATTCAATGTCCAGCTAAATTTTCATGTAAATTTGCAGAAAATATCTTCAGTTTTCTTAATAGAGGCCACATTTAAGCTGGCATTAATTATGGGAGAAAACATTGTACCTGTAGATGACTAAAGCATTGAAAGACCAAGGTAGAGGTTTTTGAAGTAGGTGACATGGGGTGGACTTATAATTTTGTTTCCAATCGAGAATCAGAATCTTAGGTAAATGCAATCTGGTCGTCTTACTTACCTAAGGGTTATCTGGCCATCAGCTTCTGAACCTTTCTGGTGTGAATGAAGTAATTGAAATAAATCAAACTTTGAGGTTTTCTTATTTGAGGTTTTGTCTTCGCTTCTCATTGACAATTGACCTTTCTCAAAAGCCCCGCCCCCCATATTTACTTTTGCTATTTCCGTCATGGTCCTGAGCTGGTCTTGTCTGGAATGGCTGGGAAAAGTCTACCAGTGCATGTTAATGACTATTTTTGAAGCAATACCTGCACGATATCTTCCAGATCCAGGCAAAAGGGGTTACAAAATGCTGTGGAGGGATATATTCAACATATTAAAGCTGATATCTGAAGGATGAAAAGAGAGAGAGAAAATTGAAAAGCGAATGTCTTGATGTCCCTCCCTAAACAACTCCACTTCCTCCCCCTGCCTCTGCCAAGCTACCAGAAGCCACGCCTCTACTTTAGTGCATGCGCATCACAGAACATAACAATGTTTAACACACATGTCGTAATATTGTTTTTCACTAATAAAACGCATATGGTAGTTTGATCAAAACATGTTTATTACCTGTCTGTCCATGAGAAATGTCGCCAAATCCTGATCCGTTCGGAATCCTTTTAAAAGTAAATTAAGTAAATAAATTCTGTTGCGGTCACGAAAGTGTTTATCCACAAGCTTTGTACCCAGACTTTATTTGGTTTTTTAGTAGAAGTTTTGTATGTTAGCATTCGTGGAATGGGTAACTTTGGAGTTTCTGAGCGCTCCTCCATGACACTCTGCTGATGGATACCTGTTTGAGACGCGCTGCCTTGTTTCTGTGCACAGTTTACGCAGCACACCCATTCACTTTGATTGACTTTGGGGCGCACTCGCCGATCATTTTCATTTATATAAGGGTCTATAGGACGAAGGAGGGACTTATATACATTAATGTATATGAATGACCACCGGCAGTAGACCATAGTAAAATACTAGTTAGGTATTTTATTCACATTTCAAAAGAATCAGACATGAACATAGATTTCTCAGAAACTCCGGATATCAGCTTTAATGCTATCGAAGTGAAAACATACCAAACCAGTCATGCTCCTGCACTGCTGGGTAAGTTTTCTTATATTATATTGTTTGTATCCTCCTTTAGCTATAAGATCGTTACCACAGCTAATGGGGATCTTAATAAACTAAATGTTACATTAGCTAGCTCGCTGAAGCTACAGGTGACCCATGCAGGGCTAATAAGATAGCAGCTATTAATACTGCTAAGTGGTAACAAAGCCTGCTAATATAGATTGGGAGATTTATAGGCTTCAGGAGGATTTTGACTGAAATATTGATAGTAATAAAGTAATATAATAGTTGCTAATAACTGTATACCCCAGTCGTTGCCGTCGTCATCCCCCCCCTTTAACTCGGTACATGAACGTATAGTTATGTCAAGGCACTGTAATATCTTTCAACACCTTAATCAAAATCAAATCAAGCTTTATTGTCATTTTGCTGAACATACACATTAGTGCAGACAGTATGAGATAATGTTAAAAACATACACATCCCCCATACTATACATACATGTATACTGACACGCGCACATCCCCGAGTAGTTTTTATAGATTTATACTTCATTGCAGACATGGCTCCAGTTGTGTTTTTTGGCTTTGATAATGGAAAGAGCATGACTCCCCCAGCCAAACTCTTGGGGTACCTGGTATCTGCCATGAGCACACCGCTTCACCATTGTGCCTGCTCTGAGCATGTCGGGCCTTGCTTACATCGCAACGGTTGCTCGGACGTATGGTTGGACAATGACTGTTTTTGGGCGGGGTTTTGCAAAAGGTTAATTGGAGAAACAGTCTTGAGTGTAAAGCTTACATGTAGTGCACAGAACTGTATAATACAACACTGTTAAAAGTGTGTTGTTTCCCAGAACCTGCGCTGCGGCACGACGGGCGTGGTTTGTTTCCTGCGTGGTCGAACGTTATACGTGGCCTGGCTGGGAGACTCACAGGTCATCTTGGTCCGGAAAGGGCAGGTGGTGGAGCTGATGAAACCACATAAACCAGACCGGGAGGTGAGACACACACACACACACACACTTTTTCTCTCCTTTTATTTATTAATCTCTTCTATGGTTTTATTGTACTGTATTAAGCATCAGTATGCAATAACTATCAGACCAATTTATCCAACATGGAACATTTCTTTTATTCTTTTTATTTATTGGTCCAATAAGAGAATTTAAACCAATAGGTCAAACGGATAACATAGTCCTGCCCCTACATCCTTTGACCCTGCTTGCCAGCAAGCCAGCTATGTGCTATGCTAACCAAACCATGTGGCAGTGGTTGCTTGTATGTAGTTAATTTGCCAACACCACTTTCCATTTGCAATGCGTGGAGTAGCCTCTGCTCGTTTGTCGTGAAACATCCGGAAAAATTGTGAAGGAGATGTTTCTCAGTTATAGAAGCACCATTTATGTCATTTATTAACTATACAGTGAACGAAGCATGTTAATGGCTTATTTTAGTATTTAGTGATTAAACTTTGCCAGGGGCAGAGGTTACTGTGTTTGAATTTAAAAATGTCTTTGTTCAGCTTTTAGAATGAAAAATTTGTACCCATTTGAATTAAAGTGCTCTACAAATAAGGTTTTAATTCTGCAGGATGAAAAGCAGAGGATCGAGGCTCTTGGAGGTTGTGTGATTTGGTTCGGCACATGGAGGGTCAACGGCAGTCTGTCGGTATCCAGAGCAATAGGTTTGTCAGAAGGAAAATTATTTTAGCAGACTTTGAAGGTATCTCCCCCTCTATAACTGCTGACCAATAGCTTGATAAGTGTTAGATATTCATCCATCTATTCATAAATACCCAATCATCCTGTTCCGAGGGTGGAAGATGATTTCCAAAGCTGGCTCAGGATGTGAGGCAGCGAGAAAATGGACTGTTTGCTTCTGACGTATTCCCGCATGTTTTATAACATTCAAAGCACAGCTCAGCATGGTTCATCACTTGGACACTTGTTCATTCACATTTCCAGAACTAGATTATATTTTTGCGCACAAGTCTGAAAAGAGATCATAAAGATCATAAATTTGGTTGATGTTAATGTCTTACAGCTGTAACAAGATCAGCAGTAGTATAACTTGTGTAATAACATAGACTATCTTACAGATTTTGTGACTTGTGTTTGCAGGAGACTCGGAGCATAAACCTTACATCTGTGGAGATGCGGACCATAATGTCTTTCCATTGGACGGCTCCGAGGACTACCTGATCTTGGCCTGTGATGGTTTCTGGGATACCGTGAGTCCAGATGAGGCGGTGCGTGTGGTCAGTGACCACCTCCAGGAGAACGCCGGGGACACCACCATGGTCGCC